>NW_026440196.1:0-147621 GCF_002870075.4 Lactuca sativa | reverse complement strand
TACTATGTTTTCCGCACATGAGATCTTTGGGATTACAGTCTAATATGCTTTTATGATCAAATGCTTTGATTATTGACACTTGGGTTTTATGTAATAACCTAACTAAAAACAAAATTTTTGGCCTTGAATTTTGGGTTGTTACATTTATGGCCTTACTTTTCATTAATTGCAAGGTCTACTCGAGAAGTTGCTTTCCCTGACTCGTCGAGTAGAAGCAGATTGGGCCACGTGTTTAAGTAACCTACTCGCCGAGTCCAAAATAGGTCTCAACGAGTAGGAGTTGGAGGATGAAACCCTAATTTCCGGGGTTTTGCACCCTATTTAAAGGATCATTTGCCTCATTTAGCTCCCTATAGCCTCTTGAGAGTCCAACAAACCCTAATCCATGTGTGTGCTCCATTATTGTGTGTGTTAAGCTTTGGAAGATGGATCTTAGTAAGAAGAGCTTGGAGAGCAAGTGACTAGAAGCAAGGAACGTGTGGGGATCTGAAATCTACCTCAGTTTGCATCTTTTGGAAGGTATCAAGTTGTTACCTTGACCTTCTTTCCTTCTAGATATCATTTTGTTGAAGATTAGGGCTTTTTCTAGCATGTTATGTAGCCTTTCTTGAGTATGGCTAGGATCTGAAGTCGCAACCTCAGATATGAGCTCACCCTGGTCTTTAAGTCCATAAAGTTCCAACTTTAGCAAGAATGAACCCTTCCTTATGAGTTAAACCCCATTTCAAGCTCGAATTTGGCATTCTATGTCTCTAGATCCTTGCATGCAAGTAAAGTTTGCAACATTACGTGATAAACATGCCTTGGGAAGCTGGATCTGCAATATGGAGCCTTGAAATGGCTCACAAAGCATCTGAATGAAGAAAGGTCTGAAGGGACTCGGCGAGATGCATGGTCAGCTCGGCGAGTCCAATGAAGATTGTCGTGGACTCGGCGAGTTAGCTAGGGTTTTCCCAACTTTTGGCATGCATGAACTCGGCGAGTTGCAGGGAAACTCGACGAGTCAATAGAGGATTTCACGACTACTCGAGTTCTGGAAGGAGTCGACGAGTCAATGAACTGCCCTCGACGAGTCAGGTCAACATGGACTGTTGACCTTGACCGTTGACTTTGACTTTGACAAGGTTTGACTAGTTAACTTTTGGGGCATTTTGGGAAAATTGGAAACTTATGAATATGGTTCTATGGTGAATATAGGTGGTGGAGTTTGTAGCGGTGATCCGAGAGTTTGAGTTTATCATTTCGAGTCGACAGTTGAGAGGTGAGTTACCTCACTATACTAAGGGGTCTAAGGTACCAAGGGCGGCCCATTGGATATGATATCCTAGCAGTTGGTAGTATGTTGAGTATGAGTTAGTGTTGCATGCTAGTTGCTATGCCAGTTAGGTAGATATGTAGGACTACCTGTAGTATTATGTGATTATCTGTATGCGCATTAGTTGTGTTATATGTCGACATATTATGTGGGATGAGTTGAGGTGATACTGCTCCGTGCGGTAACCAACAAACCCGAGAGCAATCAAGATACGAGCTGAGGGCCACGTGGGGCATGGCAGACTCGTACTGTGGGCTCGGGAGCATTCCAGATACAAGTTGAGGGAGACTCGTACTGTGGGCTCGGTGGCAATCCAAATGTGAGTTGTGGGCCCGGAAGGCAATCCAAACTCACACTGTGGGCCCAGGGGTAATCTAGTCTGTAAAGTTGTGGACCAAGTACATGTTGTTATTTATGAATGCATTTATGTGCAATGTATCGGTATTTTGGGGGAACTCACTAAGCTTTCGGGCTTACAGTTTCAGTTTATTATTCCAGGTACATCAGGGGATCATGGCAAGGCAAATGCGTGATCGTACAACTTCTCATGTGTTGTTTATGTTTCTGGGTAAACTCTAATATTATACATTTTGGAAACAAGTTTGTAATGATTTAATGGTTTTGGAAATGTTTTTAAAAGTTCAAATTTGTCATGATTTTTTATGGGTGTTACAAATTTCTTCCCCAAAAACCCTTGACACAAAACGTATATCAGACATGCTCTCACATCATCATCACCATTAGCAACTAACAATGTATTATTTAATATGATACTTTTCAATTCAGATATTGTCATCGAACTATTTGTTTTGTTCGGAAAGAGATGTTCCCGCAATAAACACCTTTTTTTTTTTACTAAAAGTTTGCTTTTTGTTTTTCGGACACCTTTTTTCCTATTTGTTTTCGATACATGCCAAAAATAAATCCGGTGATCAGACAAAACTCTTTAGGGCCATAAACCATTTTCGTATCTCCCACTTTAAAATACAATCAGTTTATGCCATCTAGAGATAATACTGCATCTAGCCGTATCTGATAAATGAACATTTTGTGGAATAGCAAGCCTACCCTTTGTATTTTTTTTTGAAAGAGAAAATACTAAGCCGATCCTTTGTAATGAAGCGACATCCAACAAAATACTAAAAACGGTCCTGCTAAATGATTCATGTCGGGTAGCCGTCAAATGTTTAAAGACTTTCCATATATTACACCCCGATCCTTTCAGATTAACCACGAATTTAACATCGTCACACTTGTGCTAAAATATAAAAAATGTTGAAAGGGTATAATTTTTATTTTCAATAACACATTAATGATATTTCTAACTATACTAAAAATTCACAAAACTATAAAAAAAAAACATATACATATGACAATTCACTTGCAATAACATACTATGAAATGCTAAGTTACAACCTTAAGATGCATCGTAAATAAGTTTTATAACATAAATCATATTTATATCACAATTGTGTAACATATTCACATAATACTTGCACTTGCATCAAAAATCATTTGGCTACAAATATAAATTATGAAAACCAACTGTACAACCTTACAAATGGCAAATGTACAACTTGAAGATGCATTAGAAAATCTGTTTACTACAAATATAATGCATGAAAACCAAATATACAGCCTCAAAATGCACGATTTATGCATCATGTACTTGCACAATCACATATCTGCAATATACTAACAATACCAAGGCTACTGACGCATCAAAACCACAATGCTACTTATGAAATGCTCTAAATATCGGATATAACTTATACATCTACGAAAATAAGAAAGGCAACACCTTCGATTTATGTTTTTTTTCATACTTTTGATGAATAAGTCGTAAACAAACATACCCTAAACATGATAAATGATGATTATAACACCAAAATAGTAAAGATCCTACCATGTTTTCGGGAGAGTACATACGATCGTCTATAGCTTCCTCTGAGAGACTTGAGAGAGTTTCCCAAACAAAAGTGAAGAAAAATAAGGGTTCTAAATTTTTTTTAGGAATTTATATTCTTAAAAAGAGAAAATTGCAGATGGACAGGGTTAATCTACGAACATACAACTTACAATGCACGCCTATGCTTTAAGCGCTTATACATTCGCAGATGAGAAGACAAAATCGCATATTACCCTAATCCATCTGCGATTTTAGTGGCTATCTTACATACTTATAAAGCTTGCATTTTCCCTTGAATCTCATGCATTTGAAACCCCCCACAATAATTTGCTAAAACCTCATGCATTTGAAACCCCCAAACCTTTTCACCTTCTTAATAATTAATCACACATAATCAATGGTAATTCATATGAGATAATAATTTGCTAAAACCTCATGCATTTGTATGGTATTAGAACATGTTTGAGTTTTTGGGTTTTAGACTTTAGTAAATGGGTAATCCGTTTGATACGTTGGATTTGAATATATCTTATTCGAATTACCCAAACTCTTATTTTCCTTATTCAAATGTTACATCAATGCCAAACAAAAGATAAATTAATAATATATGCTCATGCATGTTTTGTACAAGCCCCAATCAAAATACAAAGTATCATGATCATACAATTAAGTGTGTCTTTTATTCCATTTTTGGCTTTATAACAAAAGTTTGTTTACCTGGCGAAGAAAGAAAACTTGAAGATGAATATTTAGGTTGGATGTTTATATAAGATTTGTTTTAAATATATAATAAGCAACGATTATAAATAATAAAATCAAATTACATGGATATGTCATATTATCCATGCAAGTCTTTTTTGAAATGCAAATTGTCTATCTTAGCACTTTATTATTTAGTGTATGTTTCAAATTTTAATAATAATATTAAGTGTTTCTTAAAAGTCTTATTTAACTTATTATTAATAATAAGTGGTTTAAAATTAATGAATAACAAATTTAAATGATAATAACATCAAATTATAAACTACATTTAGCTATAAATAAATTGTATTTTAAATGAACATCATTATTCAAATTAAAAAATGATCGCATAAGTAAAAATATAATTAATCAATAATAATAATTGTTAAAAATAATACTAAATAGATAATTATATTTAATTATATTAATAAGGAATGTAGGTTGATGTCAATTAATATTATTGTTCAATATATATATATATATATATATATATATATATATATATATATATATATATATATATATATATATTGTGACAACCCTATATTTTCCAACGCTTTGTAACTGTTGGGTCAAAAATATTGTTTATACTTTACTTTTCTAGGCAATTATTTTTATGTAATATTTTATTAATTTATGGTCTAGTTTACGGCTGAGTTTACGGCCGTAAACACCTTGCGGCCATAAACTCGTTTACGGCCCAATTGTTTCCGGCCCATGTTCCTTAGTATAAATAGAGGTGTTAGGGTGAGGAGAGCTTACGGCCAGAGAGAACTAGAAAGCATTGTATGTGATAATAATTTGCTAAAACCTCATGCATTTGTATGGTATTAGAACATGTTTGAGTTTTTGGGTTTTAGACTTTAGTAAATGGGTAATCCGTTTGATACGTTGGATTTGAATATATCTTATTCGAATTACCCAAACTCTTATTTTCCTTATTCAAATGTTACATCAATGCCAAACAAAAGATAAATTAATAATATATGCTCATGCATGTTTTGTACAAGCCCCAATCAAAATACAAAGTATCATGATCATACAATTAAGTGTGTCTTTTATTCCATTTTTGGCTTTATAACAAAAGTTTGTTTACCTGGCGAAGAAAGAAAACTTGAAGATGAATATTTAGGTTGGATGTTTATATAAGATTTGTTTTAAATATATAATAAGCAACGATTATAAATAATAAAATCAAATTACATGGATATGTCATATTATCCATGCAAGTCTTTTTTGAAATGCAAATTGTCTATCTTAGCACTTTATTATTTAGTGTATGTTTCAAATTTTAATAATAATATTAAGTGTTTCTTAAAAGTCTTATTTAACTTATTATTAATAATAAGTGGTTTAAAATTAATGAATAACAAATTTAAATGATAATAACATCAAATTATAAACTACATTTAGCTATAAATAAATTGTATTTTAAATGAACATCATTATTCAAATTAAAAAATGATCGCATAAGTAAAAATATAATTAATCAATAATAATAATTGTTAAAAATAATACTAAATAGATAATTATATTTAATTATATTAATAAGGAATGTAGGTTGATGTCAATTAATATTATTGTTCAATATATATATATATATATATATATATATATATATATATATATATATATATATATATATATATATATATATATATATATATATATATATATATTGTGACAACCCTATATTTTCCAACGCTTTGTAACTGTTGGGTCAAAAATATTGTTTATACTTTACTTTTCTAGGCAATTATTTTTATGTAATATTTTATTAATTTATGGTCTAGTTTACGGCTGAGTTTACGGCCGTAAACACCTTGCGGCCATAAACTCGTTTACGGCCCAATTGTTTCCGGCCCATGTTCCTTAGTATAAATAGAGGTGTTAGGGTGAGGAGAGCTTACGGCCAGAGAGAACTAGAAAGCATTGTATGTGAATCTTTTGTATCCGGATCTTAATTCATATCAATTCATACGAAGATTCATATTATTCTTCTTCTCCTTCTCTTCTTATTTTATATGACATCATCCGTTTGATTGGGATTCCGCACCATCAAACGGATCTGACTGATACACGGGCAGATTAGAGACTTACAATTGGTATCAGAGTCAAGTTGTATCAGTCAAAAGGTTTATTGTTTCATCAAAATTTCGAATATTTTGTGTTTATGGTCCAAGCTTACGGCTGTAAACACCGAGTTCTTGGGCCGTAAACTCTATTTGGAGCATTATTTGATCTTGTTTTCGTAATATTTCTGCGTTTTTGGATAGATCTCGCAAAAATAAAGGGGGTTTGTTCTTTGTGTTTTTCATAAAAAAAAGGTTTTTGATTGAGTTTTGGAGCTTCAAAGTCGAATTTTCACGTAATCTTAAACTGTTTACGGCCGGAGCTTTCTGGCGGAGTTTACGGCCGGCGGCGCATTTGTGTTTACGGCTAGGGTTTCCGTAGATCTCGGCTCGGCAGCGGCTTGCGACTCGGACGTGGCGGCTCGGAGTTTGCGGCTCGGATTGGAAGTATACGGCTCGGCTACGGAAGCCAGCTAAAGTTGAATCTTTGAAAGGAAAGTTTGAAATTGCCAAACTTGATGTTAGAAAATATGATTTCTCAATTGAGGTGGTTGCAAATATGATAGACCAAAGCATGCAGTTTAAAAGGAATCAAAACAAGGGTCTAGGGTATGATAGTGTACCTCCTCCGTACAATCATAATTACACATTCATCCCTATGAAACAAGAAGAAATTGACAGGGAGACACATCTTAAATACGGAAAACCAGCTGGATTTGTGTCAGGAGGAGTTATTAATTTTGAAGATACTAATGTTGCTACTTCATGTGCAGGTAAAGTAGCAGAGGATGAGAACAAGGAGAGTTCTTTAGAACAAACAAACGACCCATTGAACTCTGAATCTGTTGCTTCTAACCAACCTCCCGTTTGTAAATACAGGCCACCATTTCAAGCTAAACAGAGTGCCTGTTGCAACTGTACGTGTGGGAAAAGCAAGAGACAAGGCAAGGATATGCCACCAGGGGCAGGAAGAGACAACTCCACAGTGAAGAAAAGGACATGTTTTCACTATGAAACACCTGGACACATTGCCAGAAATTGTCCTAATCGCGCATATGTTCTCTACTATGCACAAGGTTGGCAGAACGTGCCAAGAGGGAGATCTTTCAAAAGAAACCCCTCAAAGTCACGTTCAGACCATGATGATTGGAACGCGCAGGAGGCGAAGAATCAAACTCCAAAGGCCAAGAATCTGAATGCCAAGGGAAAGAAGGAAATGTCGGCCCAGAAGTCTAGTCCAAAAGATGCTCCCGTGAAGCCAAAATCAAAGTCATCTCAACGGCCGACATCAAGTTCAAAACCAAGTACTGAGCCACCCATCAGATTGAAAAAGGAATGGGTTAAACCCAACTACAAATGGGTTCCGAAGGCTCAATCTCCCAAATCAACTAACGATTCTAATATTTCTATGTCTTCTGTTTGTGATAAGCAGGACATGTCATGGGAGAGAGTATCGTGCGTTGATGACAAAGGTCGACCCAGTTTCAAAATGGACTGGGTTCCAAAGACCAACTAATCTCGCTCTGTGTTGGAGCAGCTATGGAGGCATATCATCAGACTTCGGTTTGTTGGTAGTGGTTGTTCCAGGCACATGATAGGGGACATCTCTCAACTGTACAACATTCAGATCTTTGTTTGAGAGTATGTGTCCTTTTGCGGGAAAGGAAGAAAAGAAGGGATCACATGGGGTTAGTGCTTAATGACATGAAGAATTTTCGGATCTGTTCTGAGTTTACGCGTGCTATTCTCAGACCTTCTGGATGCAGATTCAATCAGTGAATTACGGTTTGCGTTTTCTTCTCTATAGTCCTAAGTTTTTCTTAACCTGATTCGCTTTAAAGACTAATTTTTGTTTTAGGATAGTTTAAATTTGCGCATTAATTTTTGTTTCTCTCCTATGCACAAATTTAGGGGGAGAAATAAAAACAAAACAAAAATTAGAAAATTTTCAAAAAATCCAAAAACATCAGAAAATCAGAAAAAAAAAATATATTGGTTATGAAATGTGTTTGAGGGAGATGTTTTGGGAAGTGATATTATCAAGTGATAACAGACAATCCGCGTCTGCGTAACGTACCCAAAGTTGAAGGGTCTATGCTCTGACTTGATGCGTCGGTAGGCACAAAAAATTTTAAATAGACTTGACTAGGAAGAATTGAACTTAGGAAATTTATAGACTTGACAAATCTTGACCTAGTTAGATACGTTTAGCCTGACAATACGACGCTCAGATAGGTTGAGCAGGGAGATATATATGGGAATCTACTCGTCACATTAAATGAACCCGTACTTGGAACCGTGGCTTAACTTTTCCTTGATGTGCGGATTCTGTCCTTAATTCCGGTTGGATGGGGCGACTGGTAAATTCCGATAAATTAGGTCTGTAGAAAATCGTTTTCTTTCTTTCTGTCTGTTAGTCATATGTTGTCTCCTTTGCGTGACTTATAATCCGACCTGGTACACAACATATGCAACTCTATTTCTCTGCAGGATATATATGTGTGTGAAATATATGTGTGAAATACTTCTCATTTGTTAGCCATATGATGTCTCCTTTGCGTGACTTCTAATCCGACCTGGTACACAGCATATGTAACCTTCTTCTTCTCAACCCCTCTGAAGTAGTTAGCAACAGAATTCTGAATCTATTCTCTCTCTGAATGGTTGTCTGCTCACCCGGTGTAAGGAGTACTCTGGAAGTTCTTGATGGCTGGGGCATATCAGGAAGCGGGAAACACGTTCCAGTACACTTAAAATTGAACACTCAAAGATTGTCTATAGATCTCGCTGCTCAATTTAGGTGGACAACAATATCCCTGGTCGTCGTCAGATGAATGGACCTTAAGATATAGTATCTAAGAAATTAGGATCAGATATAATTTTTAGGAACTTAAGTTCACTTTGTCTTGTAACAAATAGTATGTCCTAAATTTGTCACAATTTTTCGTGTTAAAGTGGACAACAATACCGACGATTGACCAGACAAAGATGTGAATATGGAAGGTACCGACAAGTGGATAAAGGTTGTCTAAAAACTTTGATACCAAATCACTCTTAAAGTTATATATCATTTTTATTTTTGTTAAATTTATTATAGTTTCTTCTAATTTAAATATTAGGGGAGAATTAAAAATTAAAAAATAAAAAAAAATCAGAAAAATTAAAAAAATCCAAACATAGTGTTATTTTTGTTTTATTTCTTGTTCAGAAAATAAAAAAAATCCAAAAATATTTTTGTTTCCGTTTTAATTTGTGTGTTAAGTTTCTTTAGTTTTGTTTTGTCTTGAAAAGTGATTTCAGGTATAGATAAGACTCATGGAGTTTGTGTTGAAGATTTCTGAGCAAAAGCTTCGTCCGTGAGCATCGAAGAATTCTCATTCAAAGGAGCAAGAAATGAAGGTTATTCTTTCAAATTCAATCTTTCAACCCCGGAAGCAAGGTGAAGCTGCTGAAATTGAAGATTATGTGACGGATTGCATTGAAGCCTCCTCAATCAGTCTGCTGCTATCTTTGTACCTGCTGAAGTGATCCAGAAGATTTTGTTCTCTCTAAAGATTCTCAAGCTAAATGCGCCATCTTTCAAGAATCAGTACGTCAAGCCTCCTTACTCAATGTGCGATCAATGCCAAATTCAGAAGAAAACCTCAAGTGCTCAAGATGAAGTCATTCATTGAAGATTCATATGTTCATCCTGATGCTGTGAAGAAATCGAAGGTTAAAGCTGAAGCCAAGTTCCCGATGAAGATTAACAAGCAAAACCAGCTACTTTTTAGAGGGAGCTTGTTGGGTCAATTAAGAAAAGAAAGCTATAAACCAAGGGGGAGATTGTTGGGTCAAAAATATGGTTTATACTTTACTTTTCTAGGCAATTATTTTTATGTAATATTTTATTAATTTATGGTCTAGTTTACGGCTGAGTTTACGGCCGTAAACACCTTACGGCCGTAAACTCGTTTACGGCCCAATTGTTTCCGGCCCATGTTCCCTAGTATAAATAGAGGTGTTAGGGTGAGGAGTAGAGGATTGATGAACTAGAGAGCTTACGGCCAGAGAGAACTAGAAAGCATTGTATGTGAATCTTTTGTATCCGGATCTTAATTCATATCAATTCATACGAAGATTCATATTATTCTTCTTCTCCTTCTCTTCTTATTTTATATGACATCATCCGTTTGATTGGGATTCCGCACCATCAAATGGATCTGACTGATACACGGGCAGATTAGAGACTTACAGTAATGCTTAAAAGTCAAATACAACGAAACCATTTGGAATTAGCAGAATTAACCCCAAACATAAAGTATTCAAAAATCTAAATATGGGATGCATCAAATATTAGATATCATGACAAGAATCCTGAAAACATAAAGAACATTCAAAACCAAGTTATATTGAAGAAATTATAACCACTTGAATATTTACGACACACCGTTTAAAACGTCATTTAACGTAAAAAAAAGTGAAATTGTAATAAAATGCATTTTAGCCTTAAGTATCTAAACAAAAGTTGTAGAGTTCGTTAAGCCATAAACATGAATAAAAGGATCGCCCAAATTGGACCTCGTATGAAGAAGTTACGAATTTTCTAAGTTTCGTAACAGTAGTAGAGGACTAAAAACTCGAATTGAAGATCGAGCGTTATTTAGCTATTGCAACCTAAACGAAAGTTGAAGGTCTCCACAATAGGAGTAAAATGGTAAAAAGTCAAACAAAAACCGACGTCGAATAAAGAAACTATGAATTTTTAACGGACTTTAGCAGTCCCGGCCTATTAAAAACATATCATTAAAAATAAAGTCAAAACTAGCTGACGAAGTCTAAATGAAAGTTGTAGAGCATAGTCTCACCTACGCGGAGATATAAAGAACGCGAAAAACGAGCTCGTACGCGAAAGTTACGGAATTTCGAAGATGACAGACTGGATTACGCCCCGCGTAATCCAATATTACGCCCAGCGTAATAGGCCCAGTGTCGAGTCCCATCGGCTCGAGTGCTCTACGCTAGCTAGCCTGGAGTCGTAAGTCATGACGCATTGTTACGCCCAGCGTGACCAAGGTACGCTCAGCGTACGCGAGTACGCCCAACGTACTCCAAGATTACGCCCCGCGTACTCCAAGTTTTCACCCTATAAATAGATGGCATGAACTACGGGTTTTAGGCACACCTTCTCAAACTCCCACTTACTCCCACACACTTTCAAGCACCAGAAGCCATCCCGACACTCTCGATTTCCGCACCCGAACCTCCGACGAAGTTGCTACGCTACCGAGAGTCACGAGAAGCTTGAAAACGCAACTTTACGCAGTTGAAGTTCTGCTCGACTCTAATCTCATTTTCATCAACCCAAGCAGGTGAGTTTCATACCCCTATCTTTCAAGTCTTTTCATGTTTTAGGGGGGAAATACAAGTACAATACAAATAAAAGTATCGTTTTATAAACAAGTGTAACATCTATCTAATTTGATATTCGATACCAAACAACTTACTTTATAGGGCTAGTATATCATCAAGCTATTTTCACTCAAATGGAATATACTTTCTGAAAAACTATAATGCATGTAGTTAGCAAGTTATTCATACAGTCTTACGTATACATCTTGAAAAACGATATACTTTCAAACACAATGAAGTAGAGTCTTTCTTATCGTAAATCTATTTATACTAAGTAATCTGAGATATTCAAACTTCAACGTACTCTTATGTATGCATTTCAAGTCCTATATTATATACCAAAATCTCTTGGAGGGAGAGCGTGATACTTGTGTATAGATCTATACGAGATTGACAACCCCGCACCTAAACTGTTAGCTACAGTTAAACCGGCAGGTCTGGGGTGACAAATGTCATAACACTACAACACCTAAAGAATGTTGTTACAGGCAGTTAGTGTCAATAGTATGGTTATAAGGCTCACATAAAAGTATAAAAACAAGTTTGATTTACGAGATTCATATATGCATTCTATTTTCTACACTATTTTTGAGTACAAAGTTATCTTTACCAGTTAAGTACGAGAAATACTAGTGCACTCCAACTTTGGGAAAATTTCAAACTCTTTATAGAAAATATTGGATTTTTTGAAAACCACATTCATTAAAGTACTACCAACGGGACATTTTTCAATACAAAAACACTTATGAACTCACCAACTTAATTGTTGACACTTTTTCGAAACCACTTGTATTTCTCAGGGAATTAGTGATACAAGTAACCACTAACTTTTGAAGAAGGCACGTTGAGGACATTTATTATTAAAACATTTATATCATCATATTGTAATATTCTTTTGGAAATATGTATAACGCAACAATATACGTTTTTATTATATATATATATGATGGTTGTGTTACTTTATTTATAATATTCAATTGTTGTGATACTACGTGAAGTCATCGACCCCCGAATGTTTCCGCCATTCTGGTTTGGGGGTGTGATATATATATATATATATATATATTAATGTAAAAATATTATCTCAAAGTTAATGTCAATAACATAACCATTTTAAACATATATCTTTTAATATTTTAACAATATATTTTTAATTTTCGATGCGCAACGCACAAGAATTCTGTCTAGTTTTTATAATTATAGGTTATTTTTAGCTATTTTCTGCAAAGGGATTAGAAAATTTGTTATATCTATAATTCAAAACCACCGTTTAATTTTAACATAGCCCATTTTAGCAATTTTGTCTTTAATAAAAGACAAAACTTTAAAAATGGTCCCTGTGGTTTTCGAAAATATCAAGTTTAGTCCTTAAGTTCAAAAAACCTCACAGATGGTCCCTGTGGTTTCAAAACTTTTAACGTTTGGTCCTTTTCGCTAACTCCGTTAGCTTTTGGCCGTTAAGTGAAGGGCAATTCTGTCATTTCACTTCCACAGGGACCATTTATGAAGTTTTAACTTATTTTTTTTAAAAAGAAAAAAATATAATTATTTAATATTAAAGGGTCCCATCTCTCTCTCTCTCTCTCTCTCTCTCTCTCTCTCTGTTGCATCTTCTATTCCACTGTAGCCCCATTTTCCTTATTTTACATGGTCCAAATCAACAAAAAGAGTTTTCTCGATTTTACTCAATTTGTCCCGGAGTCGGCTGATCTTGAATCATATATAAGGTGTTTGTGTGAAAGTAAAATGATTGAGGATGCACTCCAAGTGTTCGATGAAATGAAGAAAGTTGGAGTTTGCCCTTCATTAGAAACATGGAACTGTCTTTTACTTTCTTCCATTCAAGAAGGGTATACGAATCTTGTATGGGAATTATATGGTGAAATGATGCAATCTGGCATTGTTGCAGATCTTGATACTGCCAGTTGCTTGATCCAAGCCTTTTGTTTGGACAGAAATGTCACAGAAGGGTATCATCTTCTTCAACTATTTTTAAACAAAGGGTATGTTCCTCACAAATTTGCTTTTGACAAATTGTTATTTGAATTTATACTGGATCAAAAGTATGACAGAGTACCCGCTCTTCTTCGCCGGAAGGTATGTTAGATGTTAAATTGTTAATTGTGTCTTTTTTCTCCGATTAGATTTACTTTCCACATGTCAAGGATTTCAATAACCTATTGATTAACAGAGACCAAGTCTACATGAATGGTGGGAGGGTTTTTTGGGTGAGAGGATGGAAGGTGATAAGCCGATATTAGCTTGAAGATATCTTCGATCATCAGAAAGTCAAACATGACGGTGGGAATGTTCGGCGATCGTTCAGAGGAGTATCATATCGAAGGACGCTTCTCTCAGAGGAACTGCACGATATATGATTCAACGAAGGAAACAATGGCGGAGATCAAACGCAAAGTGAATGCTTCCACTAATGTGATGCTTGGGAAAGATGTATTCTCGCTTATACTGAAACCTGGTTGGGGAAGAAGAAGCGGGGGTGGGGTATGTTTTTGATCGATCTCTCCGGAGGTAAATTAAACCCGAGGGTCGTCGGAGATTGATCTCTCCGCCCCTCCTTAGTGATTCGATCAATCATCACCGGACCATTTTTTTTCTGCTTGTTCGTCTTCTTCGATCTGAGTTAGTGAAAAAAGTCCTTTCCCCTTATTTGTTTTGGAGAGAGAGAGAGAGAGAGAGAGAGAGAGAGAGGGGGGGTGGGACCCTTTAATATTAAATAATTATATTTTTTTCTTTAAAAAAAAATAATAAGTTAAAACTTCATAAATGGTCTCTGTGGAAGTGAAATGACAGAATTGCCCTTCACTTAACGGCCAAAAACTAACGGAGTTAGTGAAAAGGACCAAATATTAAAAGTTTTGAAACCACAAGGACCATCTGTGAGGTTTTTTGAACTTAGGGACTAAACTTGATATTTTTAAAAACCACAGGGACCATTTTTGAAGTTTTGTCTTAATAAAAAAATAAAAGGGTTATTTCGAGAAAAGAGATAGACAAGCAGGAAAAAAAAACGCAAGGCAGCAGCAAATAGCTGCTGTTGGGATCAATGGAGCCAACAGCGCCGCCGTGGGTGGCTGCAGATGGCAGTGGTTGCGGCGGCGGCCGGCAGAGGTCATTGGTGGCCGGGATGATCAGAAACGACCGCATAACTCTCCAATTTCAGTTTTGAAACCAAATTGTGAAGGTAACATCTAAACCCTAGTAAAGATTGTGAAATTGTTGGAGTTATTGTGATGCATTCACAGCTTGGTATAGATTTGTATCTTAAAACGTCACTAGAAACTTGAATCATTGGAAGAATATTATATACGGCATTGACTTAATATTTAAATTGACAGATTTGACTTTTCTGTGGTCAAGCTTTAATTTGGATTTTTTTTACGTTGTGTTAAAGTAATGGTTGTAAGATGATCATTTGTTGGGGTTTTAGCTAAAACAAGACATAGAACTAAGTTAGAAGAAAGCTGAGTTGAGACTTGAGATAGTGTTTAGGGACCTAATTTTGTCAATTCTGGGTTAAATTGGGAAATGGTGATTAAATTGAATTAGATAATGTTGGTGTTTGGATTAGATTTTTAGCTTCTTGCTTATAGCTTATTTGTGGTGGGAATAAGCAATAAGCAATAAGCATAGGAATGAATGCTTATTAAAATTAGCTTATTTAGCCTAATAAGCTGGATTTTATCCAAACGCTTAAATTAGCTTATTGTGAGAATAAGCAATAAGAAGTTTTTTTTTTTTTTTTTCCTATCCAAACACCCCTAATAAAAATGAAAATATTATATCAATTACCTATATACGAGATCCTTCTTTAGACAGTAAGACTATGCACGTCACCTGCTTGCCTGCTGCTTTCCTCATCCAATAAGAAGTCTGGCGGTCATTCTTTAACTTATGTGGAGTCGGTTTGCTTTCCTTCTCCACACCGCCTCAATTAGTTGTGTCAAGCCGAGTCACTGTCTATTTTCTCATGTTTTTCCGTTTTCCCGCCACCTCCTACTTGGTTTTGCGCACCGACCACTGGGTTCAATAAACGGCGTCGTTTGGCTATTGATGAAGGTCACCTAGACGTCACGATGAGGTAGAAGACTTAGCGGTGGGTTTTCCTTCTTGGCGGCCACGTTCCCCCCAAAGCTGCATACCTTTTGGATCCCTTTTTACCGCCACCTCCCATTGATTGCTGCTGAGTCACCCTTTTGACTTCCTCTTCATGCCGCTCCATGTTTATTCTGTATTTAAGGTTCGCATAATTTCACATGTTTGTTGTTGGTTGTTTTTTTGCGATTTAATATTTGATTCTTCTTTCCCCATTTCCATAATCGGTTTGCTGTTGTTTCTGTCTTAAAGATTTTGCTTCGTACTCGCATCTTCTTCTTGTCGTAATGTTTCTCCCTCCTCAATACATCTCAATTCCTCTTTCTCTCTCTAGGGTTTTGTTGCTTCACGATTGATGTTGAAGAGGACGAAAGGGAAGGGCCTGATGAAGAGACGATTTAGCCTAAAGACCGTTACTAATGACAAATCGATGACATGGAACCTTAAATTAAGGTAATCTATTTTTCTCATTTTCTCTTTCTCGATTACTTATTGACGTGCACAGTATCCACCACCATGACCAGCTTGTATTCTTACTCTCATCTTTTGTTGACTGTTAGATAAAACTAATTTTCCTTTTTTTTTAATAGTTTAACATATACAATGACTTTCTTGATTCTCTTTTGATTTTAGTAATCGTACGGAAAAAACCATCATCACTACAAGAAAAGGGACCTATAGAGACGAAAATTGTCGTCCCTGTAGGTTCAAAAGTTGTCTCTATAGGTGTTTGGGACGACAAGTCGTCCCTATAGCTTTTGTCTCCATAGCCCTGTCGCAACAGATCCTTTCGGTCGTCACTAAAAATATCGTCGCAATAAGTTGCCTTTATAGACGACATGTCGTCCGATTCTGGTTCGTCGCTACAAGTTGCTGGTCTCTATAGTTGTATCTATAGAGACGACAAGTCGTCTCTATAGCTTCATCTATTAAAACAACATGTTGTCGCCATGGATACAACTATAGAGACAACATGTCGTTCCCATAGATATAGCTATAGAGACAACAGGTGGTTTCTATAGATAGAGATGCAATCGACAGTTCTTACCCTATAGCGACAGCAGCTCGTCGTGGTTGATGCACCTATAGAGACGACATGTCGTCTCTATAGGTATGCCCATACAGCTGCTATTTCCCTCTTTAATTTCCCTGTTTTTGCATCACAAAATTGCTAAATAGGAAATAGTAATCTGAATTCTAAATGCAAACATTAATAAGCCATAACACCATTAGTTCAATTATCCCCTGAATGAGAGAGAAGGTATGAAAAGCATCTCAAAATGAAGACAAACATAAGTAACCAAAACCATATGAGCTTCAAAAATATTCCCAAAAACACATGCTTGCAGAAAAGATTTTTTGAGTTTCAAGTATCAGATTTATGAACAAAATGATATTGTTGAGACAAAAAAAAGTAGAGCCCA
The DNA here is from genome assembly GCF_002870075.4 of Lactuca sativa. NCBI lineage: Eukaryota > Viridiplantae > Streptophyta > Magnoliopsida > Asterales > Asteraceae > Lactuca > Lactuca sativa. Next base: position 130,656 of record NW_026440196.1, on the reverse strand, counting down.
TATAATACGTTCAGAATATTCCAGCCGATAGCTGATAGGTCGGAATTGGAATTGAACTTGATTACCAGAGTTGCTTTATTTTCTTCTTTCCATTCCAACTTGGTTCTCTCTAAAACCTCAACAACCTACAATTCCATTCCATCCGATATAATAATAATAATAATAATAATAATAATATTAAATATTAAATGATTAATAATATCAAATATAGTTTCATCATAATTCATACCGTGTGTTTAAGTTATGAAGTCCCTCCAAATCCAGTGACAACATTCAATTCCCCCAGAACTGTACAACATCATAATAAATCCATTATTTAAAATATAATTATGTTTATGTATGTATGGATATCATGAAATAGATGATTATTATTATTATTATTATTATGCTTACATCCGCCACATGCATAACAGAAGGTGATAACTGATAATTAAAAATTTTGTTATTAAGAGGGAAGATAGAAAACTTCAATTTTAATTTTAATAGATGTGAATGTGATGCAAACCTCCTTTGAAGTTAGAAGAACATCACTAAACCTCAGCAACTTAGCAAGTGCTTCTTGTTCTTCAAGTGTCCCAATAGCAAGAGACTTCCCCTTTGGTCAAAAAAAGACTGATGTTCCAACTTCAACAGCATACTCAAGGGCATGAGTAATCAAATTTGCAGGAAGCTCATGAAATCATAGCCATTACAGAAAAGGGCTTTTGACTTTTGTATACTCCTCTTTGCTTCATTAGATAATGTTCTCATCTAAGTAAATGCAGGTTCCTTGCTAAAATCTGCTCGACTATAACAAAATCTAGGTCAAATATTGATGAATTATGATCTGTAAAGTTGGTATAAGCTACAATACACTTGAACGAACTTTCAATTAATCACGTATACCTGCAAAACATGTGTCTTTGTAAAGGATCCACCAAGACCAAACATAAAATTGTCTCGTATGCACTACCGGAAAATTTCCATATATGATAATGACAGGAGCCCCATCTCTTCTTTCTAGTGTTAAGATAATAAGATGATCGTGAAGGAGAAAACACAGAAACCTAGATAAAAAAATAAGCCGGTGTAAATTTATAAATTTAAAAAGATTCCCAAAACTAGGATTTGATGTTGTACAAGTATGAAGATATGGATAACTATAAACACAACATACCTTATGGAGTATCAAAAATACCCTTCCCAAGTTCACCCTCGGTTAGCACTTTATGATGAATAGTACCAGAAACTGCATATGTAACTAAAATTTAACTTACATAAACATAATTTGGCATATTAAGTACAGGACTTGATAACAGCAACAACCTGTTATATACCAAATAATAGATGAAAGAATGGACAACAATTTGAGCTTTCAATCAAACCATAGTCACAACAATTTGAGGTTACAATCCAGTAAAACATAACAGTGAAAGTTATAATTCGAGACTAAAACCGGAAATTAATTTATGGAGTTGCAGATAGGATCATAAGAATTTGAAGAATAAGTAAATCAACAAAACAAAATTAACAAAATGAAGTACCAAATTGACAACCCTACCAACAAGAACAAGTTAACTTAAACAAATTTAGTCATGATTCCAGTTAGAGTATTAGTTATAATTCCAATATCACAAGCACCAATTAAGAAATTTATAAATGTCTACTCTTACATAGAGTTGAGAGCAACCTGATTAATCGCAGATGTTGCTTAAACAGATGCCAATTCTATTCAGGACCTTGATGTGGCTCAATATCTCGATATTCTTCCTCAACATCAAAATGAGGTTGTCAGTCATTAGAAATCAAATTTCCTTTTAATCGCAAAAGCTATGGTGAGGAACGAGAAAAGGAGATGGTGATTTGCTTATCGAAGTGAGCAAATGGTCTCATGTGAGAGAAACTGTGAAACTATAGAAAATCACAAGTTAGGGACGAAGAAGAAGGAACAAAAAACATAGAAAAATTAGAGATGCGCATGAGCTTGAACGAATCAGTAAAGAAGAATGGAGATTTGCTTGAGCTCTAAAAACCTTGAACGAATGAGAAATGGAGATGATTCAAGTGTTGACAAATGATGTGAGCAAATAACTTCCTGAGAGAGAAACAAAGAAGATCGGAGACCACCAAGGGAAAGGGATTCTCTTAACTGAACCCTATGGGGACGATAAGTCGTCCGCATAGCCTCAACTAAACGACGCCGTTTTCCATTTTCTAGTTAAATCGATAATATATATATATATATATATATATATATATATATATATATATATATATATATATATATATATATATATATATATATATGGCATGGGGATGACAAATCGTGTCAATAGTTATCCACAAGTGAACAAGAACGCGCCAAACCCATTTTTTTCCCGCTTTAACATATTGAAACGATTAGTTGTCGCTGTAGCTTCAAAAGTCAAAAAAAGATGGTCGAACTCTATTGGGACGACATGTCGTCCCTATAGGGAGCCTATAGCAACGACAATTGTCGTCCCTACAGATCTCGTCCCTATAAGTACTTATTCTTGTAGTGCATGACCACCTTCAGAATATAGTTCTTTTAGTGCCTGGGTTTGCTGGATCTATTCTCAATGCTAATGATGTTGAAACAGGGAAAGAAGAGATGGTTTGGGGTTCAAATTTGGGAATTTGATTGTCAATTTTTGTGGGAAACTTTGCTGTCAGTTTGTACTGATTGAACAAAGTATGTTCTTATCTAACACTAAATTTATTAATCAGATTTCTAATATATCTACATGCCCTTCCAGATCATCTTTCTTGATGTTTTTTTATAATCGTCATACCCAGGGTATTTGTAGTCTTGTCATGGTTCTACTTAATTAGGATTTAGAATATACGTGTAAGACGCATTTGTGAATCAAGGTAATGGTTTCAATTTCGGTATGTCCTTTAAAAGCGGAGTTGTTCTTGATCAAAAAATAAGATATCTCAATTACCCTTTAACAACAGTGTCATCCAAAAATATACAGCAATAGTAGAATATCATTCCATCTTAATGTTTAATGACTATTGAGTATTGATTGCATGTCTATCATCCGAATATAAACGTCAATGATGTGCTAGAAATTGAAAATTTATAATGACTAACAATTCTTGGAGGCTCTTGAAACCTTTTTAATTGTGTGGTTTGAAAGTTTCCATTGTGATTACTTTGTTATCTCAAGTTTAGTGTGCTAGAATATGGAGATTTGGCAGGAGACATGTTTCTGAACCTTTGGATACCACTCGATAAATTTGTCGAGGATGAAAATGTACTTGCAGGTAAGGATACATTATCTGTCAGATTAGTAATATGGTTTTTGTTGGTTACATAGATTGTAATTAATTCATATGAGATATAATAAGGTTAGGATGAGGACTTATTTGTGTTGAGAATTTAGTAGCATTTTCCCCAGATGTTGGTAGACTAGCTACAAGCTCGAGAGTTTCATGATCTTTTAATATTTTTCTTAGGTTAAAACTAACAGTTTATTTGTTATTTTCATACAAAAAATGAAAGGGATTATTTCATTAAATCCTTTTGCGGAATTGAGAAACCTAGATTGCAAGTCAACCTCAGACCCTGTGGACTCATCAAACACTTTCACCACTCCATTCCGAAACAAAATACTTCTATGGAGGTTAGTTTCCAAAAAACAATTTGATTCAACTTTGTGGGTTTTGGAATTTGACTTACTATTATCTGATATGGGACGGAATCAAGGAATATAAATAAGAGTACATAACATTAAATTTCTTGAATTTAAAAAGAATGGATCTTGGTACTAGCATAAAAAGATATGAAAGTTAAAGTTGAATCCTACTTTAAAGTTTAAAAAAATGGCAACCAAGATTAATAAGATGCTATTTTCAAATTTAAAGTTTGAATTTATGTCTAATTGGAACCTGAAATAACAACCTATTTAATGTTATTAAAGATTTGAAATGATTGTAATTGACATTATACATTTAGAGCTTTTCCTTCAACTTGCATCTCAAACAATGGCCCATGTTTCTTCATTTCTTCATTAATGCTCTAGGTGCTCAACCAAGGTTGTTGAGATCTTATAACCTTAAAAACTAATGTTAGCAGGTAATCGTGATAGGGGAATGAGCATGGTATTTCCAAAGGTTTTTGGATTCAAGTTGTTGGGGAAATAAAATAATGGTGCAAAAGCTACTGATTGCGCTTTTTGACAGTCGCCCAAAGGTTGGGCTTTATACACCAATAAATATAATTATTATATAATTTACTTTATAAATCAATATCTTATCTTATATGTTGGAGTTCTTTTAGGTATGCAGCAACAAAAACATGCTAAAATCCCCTTCCTCAATAGATGGTACGGCAATTTAATAGCAACCTCATGCTTCCCTGATTTCAAAAGGATATTTGAATCATCATTGACACATTAAAAATTTAATTTTTTTCTGAATATTTTCTAACTGGCAACCAGGAACAAAGTCTCAGCAGAAACACATGACACCATTAGTTGATGCAAGAGTTTTATATAGCTGGAAAAATAAATCCTTTATGAGGATATCAAACCCTGAGCATAATGTATATATAATAAGTAGTACTACATGAATCATAAATGCATATATTATATCCAACGCATACCAACTGTTCGATACAATGCTCATGACAATTCTCTTTCCTTATGATCTCAATTTTAATAAACTTATACATGTACTTTGCAAAAAAGGAAATGTTTAGGAGAGTGAGTTTTTTCCACAAGTTATCGAAGTATTTATGAATATTATTTGTGTTTATTTAGCCAACTGTTGGTTGTCTTCATTTGACAGAAGTGTGTCGGGTGTAATTTTGATACCTATAAAAAGTTTACATTTTGATTCTTTTTTTTTTTTTACCTTAAACTTTACTGCTCAAAGAACATACAAACCCATCTCATTTAGAGCTTCAAAAAAACTGCAAATCGAGGAAGAAGATGCACATGGGAGAAACTTTCAGCCATTAAAGGCAACTGTGGAAACTGACTTGTTCTTGATGAATTTGTTGTAATTTTAAACCACATGGATACTTAGAACTATCAGGCTCGTTCTGCTGGTTTTAATGTTTTTCTTTTGACTTTGGCCCAATATCCACCCCTTGACAGTGGTTTTTCATAGCAGATACCAAGTTGGTATATAGAAATTTAGATATTTGTTATTTGTATTTACAGTTTATTTTTTGTATTTGATCATTCTTTAGATCAAATAAATCCGATGGTAACTGACAGCAAATTCGAGTTTCGTCTAATATCTCACCCTCAGCCAATGCACCTTCGCAAAATTGTCATTAACATCAAATTTAAAAGTATCTATATACCCACATTACCATTATGCCCTTGTAACCTACCTATATGGCCTTTTTATAATAATACAATGAAAGCATTTTACCTCATGCTATTTCAAGATTTGGTGTTCAAATACAGATCCATAAACACACTCCAAATTACCAAAATTGTCCCTCAACCACACTAAAACCCTATATCAAATCAAGTCTCATGCCATATAATCACCATAGCCCTCCATATAATAAGTCTTGAAAGCATAGATTACATTTTCAAACTACAATGCATAAACAAGAAAAACAATCCATAAACAAAATACCATATATCTCTATTTTACACACATCTATCCCAAAATTATTAAAACATAACTTTCGAAATTCCCAAATTACCCTTCGTGGGCTGTGCTCAGCACGGCCCTCCTAACTTCACTAGTATATACATATGCTAAAACTATGGAATGATGTTAAATCAAGTAAAAAATCAACCAAATGATAGCTGGAACAAGGTTTTGATTACATAGGGAACATATTGGAGGGGCTATACGACCTTGTAATATATTATTATCAGATATTGATGACTGTTGATAGGAAAGTGGGTTGAGGCATACTTGTTGGGTATTTTATAAACTGATATATAATTAATTAATTAATATTGATGTTACATATTACTTATATATACATCCCGATTACTAGACAAAATGTTTATTTTGATGACTATAAATATAATTCAAGAATGATCTAATCTCTTCTCCAATCTCTCTATATGTAGTCAGACTAGTAACTGTATGGCTGTGTAACTAACCCATGAGCTACATTCTAACAACTTACTTCTGTTGACTTTGGACTCCAGCTTTGACTTTTGTTTGACTAATTTGTTTACTTTTCTTCTGGTATATGTATATACTATATAGTAGAGTATTGTTAAAAACAACCAACTTAGTATTGAATTGTGGAATATTATGCAAATTTAGGATATATGGTATACTACTTCTAGCTTAATTAAGAAGGACAACTGGGGATTGTTTATACTTTATACTTTATAGTTATGGCAAGAGTGTATGTACTATGTAGTGAGGGGTATATATGTTTGAAATTGAACTTGCTTATATAGTTTTGTCTTGACTTCAAAGTTGCTGAATGAAAACTTTCAAGGTAGCTCTTCATTCAATGTTGTATTCCTATAACACTATTAGTTACCAAAATGTAAACATATCTAGAATGTAAGACAAGAGAATAAAAAGAATAGCATCAATTAGTAGAAATGCCGTATATAATTATAATGTTGTTGCTTGAGATGAGATTGAATTCAATACCCAGACAATGCCTCTGTAGTACATACATTAAGTTTCAATTTGTTTTAGGAAAGGGATCGGGCTTGAATTGAGATACACTTTCAGATGGATTAGTCTACAATCATAAGTCTTTATTGGAATGTCTTTGAGTATTCTTTTTGTTTTATTAATTAAGTAGCTTATATTATAAAACAGAGCAACAAATTAAATTTGTCAATTAATTTATCAGGTGAAAACATTGCAAATAGGCATCTGGCGAATGTCAAAGATTTGGTCATAGCTTCAAGAATGCAAAATCCATTTTAATTGGAAAGGTAATTTCTTGCAAGATATTATTACTCTTTTTAAATCTGCTGACTAGTGGGCTTTCAAAAGTTCTACATGTCGTTAATTACTTACTTTAATGTAGGTTATACATGCATTTTAGCTATCCAAAACATTCTCATTTTGTAGGTTTTTTTTTTTATCATTATATTAATGTTGGTTGAACCCACAGAGCATGAAAAAGATTTTATGTATTCATTACCTCTTGTGTTATGATGCTTTCCTTGTTTCTTTAATTTTACTTTTTTCTTGCAGGGTAACCCCTTTTTAATTTTATTATGTGTTTTGAGGGTTTTATTGTATATATAGATAAGGACTAACCTTGCCCTTTACTTTATTTGATTTGTTTCTTTAGGTCATTGAAGATGCATCATATATTATACTCATAACCATGTTACAGGTCAGTTTTTTCTAACTCGAGTGGGTGAGTTATCTATGTGAACCTTGTAATAGTTGAAAAACACCATGTCTTGTATACACCACACTTTAATAAAATAATCAATTAAACAAACCGAATGTTTCCTGTAATTTAGGGAACCCAAGTGTCAGAGATATAACATAAACTTTGGGGGCTACTTTGTGGACTTTAAGAATCATATGTGAGGTCTACCGTGAAACTATTTAGAACTATTATGTACTATTGGCCTGCTAACATATTCACAAGTTCGTGTATCATTTCCCACTTAAATATGTTGAAATAATAATGTAGTTTTTTAAACTCACAAGTTCATGTATCATTCTTGACTTCAATACATAAAAATAATAATAAAGTTTTTAAATAATGTGATTCAGGAGATTGTAAGTATTAGATTACACTTTGAATAAGTTTTAAAATAAAAAAAATATATTTTAGGTATTTCTGTAAATCATTAAATTTCAAAATCAAGTTTATAATCTTTAATTATGATAACTCTTAAAACCATCATATATATCGTTTTTGTGGGCAAATGCATTTACGTGTGACATGGGGAATAGATTTAGCCAAAAATCACTTTCATTGACTGAGAGAATTAAAAAGAAAAATAGTCCATGTCCAAAGTAATACAATTTTGTGGATCAAGTAATACAATTTTGTGGATACAAATCAAACATTGATTTCCATGTCTTGTTTTGGTCAAAGGAAAAGTAAATATAGATAGACCATAAGCATGCAGTCTTGTCTTGTGGATACAAATTTTTAATTGACTTCCAAGTCTCCCATGACAATAACTTGTTTGACACATCACATGCATGGGCTACATAGTCATCATATTTGTAACTTGTAAATTTTCTGTTATAAATTAAAATTTATTTTCATATAAACTCCACAAAATGCAATGTCAAGTCTTGTACCCTTCTCCAGCATACTATTAAGAAAATAAAAAAAAAAAAAATGTAAAACCTCCATAAAGACATCACCTGACAAGGAAAATAAGAATCACATGGCAAGACTCTGCCTGAACATTGTAATTTATATAACATGGTGTTTTATCAGGTTTTATATATATATATATATATATATATATATATATATATATATATATATATATATATATATATATATTGATCTCAAAGGATTACCCAGAAGGGTATAAATACAATAAACAAGGAAAGCTATAAAAAAGCAGACAATCATGCTATACAGAATGTAGATAAGCATAAAAGATATTATCCGAATGTAAATAGATTTCCTTTACTTGACACATTAACCTTGTTACATCAAATAATAATAAAAAGAACTTATTCTGCTATATCTAGTTTTTTAAATCGTTAAACCTAAAAGTCAACTTTATAATTTAGAACAATAATTTACAAAATTTTATAAACTATTTTCGATTTCTCAAACACATAAATGCTTGTTTGTCAATACTGTGTTAAGACTTGTGACCAAATAATTACATGTGCTATGCGGAATATACTTTGGACCAAAACCACTTATTTTGATTAAGAGAAAATTAAAAATGAACCAGACCCAAAAGAATACAATTTCGTGGATACAAATTGTCCATTGACTTCCATGTTGGCTTCAAAGTATGCGTATCATTTCCGACTTAAATATATTAAAACAATACTATAGTTTTTAAACTCACAAGTTCGTGTATTTTAATATATAAAAATAATGATATATTTTTTTTAATAATGTGATTCAAGAGATTGTATGTATTAGCTCATGAACAAAACAATACAATTTTGTGAATACAAAATCATGTGGATACAAAATTTCCTTTGACTTCCAAGTCTTCCATCACAATAACTTGTTTCATCACAACTTTTCTTGACCACCAGAGTACTGTAGCAGTGAATGATGTACTGCTTAGTTTGCAACTTGTAATTTTATTTATTGTCATATACACTCCACAAAGTGCAATGTCAAGTTTTGTCCCCTTCTCTAGCATACTGTTAAGAACATGCTAAAAAACCAAAAATTAAAATAGGTTTCCTTTACTTGACACATTAACCTTGTTACATCAAATAATACTAAAAACAACTCATTCTGTTGTATCTAGTTTTTTAAATCGTTAAAACTAAGAATCAACTTTATAATATAGAACAATGATTTAAAAAAAAATTATAAACTATCTTTGATTTCTCAAACACATAAATGCTTGTTTGTCAATATATAGGTTTCAATTCATAAATTGTTAAAGAGTTGTGACCAAGTAATTACGTGTACTATGGGGAATAAACTTGAACCAAAACCACTTATTTTGATTAAGAGAAAATTAAAAGTGAACCTGGACCAAAACAATACAAGTTTGTGGATACAAATTGTCCATTGACTTCCATGTTGACTTCAAAGTCTTATGTATCATTTTCTTGTGAACAAATTCCCAAGTAAATCTATCATTTCTACTTAAATATATTAAAACAATAATATTGTTTTTCAATTCACAAGTTTGTGTATTTTAATCTGTAAACATAATAATATAGTTTTTATAAATAATGTGATTCAAGTGATTGGAAAATATTAGCTCATGAGCAAAAAATAAAATTTGGTGGATACAAATTAAACATTGATTTCCATGCCTATTTTGGGGGAAAAGTAAATATAGACAAAGACCAAAAGCATGTGGATAAACTTGTTTCATCACATTTTCTAGAACGCTTGAATACTGTAGTAATGAATAATATACTGCTTAGTTTGCAACTTATAATATTGTTGTGATGAATTAAAATTATTATTTTCATATAATAAAATAAGACAAATAAACAAACTGAATATTGCATGTAATTTAGGAGGCCAAGGTCTGATACCAGTATTTTCAAAAAATAATAATAAAACTAAATGAACTTTCTTATGTATCATAAAGTGTGAACATATCGATTAGTAATCTTAAACACTGTTTTTTTTATTTAGACTTAATAATAATATCAAAATAATAACATGATTTCTAAATAATGTGATTTAGAAGCTTGTAAGCATTAGATTTCCACTCATTTGACATGCTCAACCCATCTAACAGTTTCATATTTAGTCACGGTTTTAAATTCCCAACTTATAATTGTAACTATCACTTAAAAATATTTATAATGTATCTATGATTTATTGAAATGGAAATGCTTATTTGTCAAATACTGCATTTTATTCAATTCTAATTTGTTAAAAGATTGTGGTGAAATAGAATTGCATGTGCTGTGTGGAATAGTCTTGTCCCGTAAACCACTTTTTGTGATTGAGATAAAGAAAACTTGCATAAGCATATAAGTTTGTGGTTACAAATTTTTAGGGAAAATGACTTACGAGGGTAATTATCTTTATCGCTTTGTTCACATTTAGATAACTTCTTTATTTTTGTACACATTTGACCATTTAAATTGTTATATGTGTTTACATATTGGCAATGTCACCTGGCTATAGCAGGTGACAATGCTAATATGTGAACAAATTAACAAGTTAAATAGTTAAATGTGTACGAAAAAAGAAAATTGCCTAAATGTGAACAAAACGAAAAGTTAATTACCCTGATAAGTCATTTTTTTCACTTTTAATAACGATTTTATTTTTCATATTTGTTTGTATTATTTTTTTCAAATGTTATATTTAAAATATCCATATTTTCCTAAATATTAATTAAATATTGACCAATTTTAAACTTTATTTTTTAATTAATAAATATGTTTTTGTTTTGTAAAATATTTTATATAGCCTCTTATAATTTTTTTCTTTTGTTTTAAGCATATACAATATTTTTAAAGTAAATAGTATCTAACAATAAAATTAAATAAATTAAATATTTAACAATAAGTATGGAGGGTCTTTTAAAAAAATAAAAACAAAATATTACTTAGCAAATAAAAATAAAAAAAATCTATATATTGTAAATGTTTTAAAATTATTCCAACTTTTTAATAATTTTGAATTAGAAGTTTACAAATTTTTAAAAGAAAGTTTTTTAAAGGTGAACAATTTTTTTTACAAAATTATTTTTTTTTTATAATTTCTTACAATATTTTTATGATATTTTTTCCTATGGATTTTCTAATACAATGTTTTTAATCTCTGTTTATATTTTTTTAAACTTTTTTTACTCCTTTATATAATTTTAATACAAGTGTTTTTAAACAAAATGTTTTATAAATGTGTTAAACTTGTTTTTTTAATTACATTTCCATATAATTTTTTTTATAACTTTCATACATTTATTTTTAAATTCTCTTTTACAACAGTTTTAAAGTGTTTCACAGATTTTATATGATAATTTAATATTTTTTATAACATTTTAAAATACTTTTGTTAAATACTAGTTTAAAATGTTGTATTAAAAAAACTTAAACGTTTGTAAACTTCTAATTAAAAATTATTAAAATGTTGGAATAATTTTAAAACATTTACATTATATAGATTTTTTTTGTGTTTATTTGCTAAGTAATATTTTCTTTTTATTTTTTAAAAGACCCTCTATACTTATTGTTATATATTTGATTTATTTAATTTTATTGTTAGATACTATTTACTTTAAAAATATTGTATATGCTTAAAAACAAAAGAAAAAAAATTTATAAGAGGCTAGCTATATAAAATATTTTACAAAACAAAAACATATTTAATAATTAAAAAGTATAGTTTAAATTTGGTCAATATTTAATTAATATTTAGGAAAATATGGATATTTTAAATATAACGTTTGAAAAAAAAAATAATACAAACAAATTTAAAAAATAAAAACGCTATTAAAAGTGAAAAAAATGACTTATGAAGGTAATTAACTTTTCGTTTTGTTCACATTTAGACAATTTTCTTTTTTCCTACACATTTAACTTGTTAATTTGTTCACATATTAGCATTGTCACCTGCTATAGCCGGTGACATTGCCAATATGTGAACACATATAGCAAGTTAAATGGTTAAATGTATACAAAAATAAAGAAATTACCTAAATGTAAATAAAGCGATTAAGATAATTACCCTCCTAAGTCATTTTCCCCAAATTTTTAATTGACTTCCAAGTCTTCCAATATTGCAACAAGTTATTCTTCATTAATTTATGGCTTTATAAATGTACTAGTTACTTCATCATAAGAACCCATCACTTCATCATCACAACTCATCTGCCTACTTCAATTTTCTTCTAAACTAAAATTAAGTTAGGGTTGATAATGGGGAATTGGAGGGGTTTGGGTTTCCATCTCATTTTCGTATGTGTGTTTTTGTTTGCAGCCACATATACTTGTTTGGGGGTTGGAAATGTTAGTGTCCTTTGCTCTGAGCAAGAGCGAGTTGCTCTCCTCAAGTTCAAACAGAGTGTTGAAGATCCTTTTGGAATGTTGTCATCATGGGTTGGAAATGAGTGTTGCATGTGGGAAGGAATCCAGTGTGATGGTGTCACTGGAAATGTTCAACGCCTTCATCTCAAAGGAGATGACTACTACTACATATCTGGTAATAAGGTGAGCTCTTCTTTGGCAGAGTTGAGGCATCTCAAATACCTCGACTTGAGTCAGAATTATTTTCAAGGAAGTCGGATCCCTGAGTTCATTGGATCATTGAAACAGCTGACCTACCTCAATCTCTCTGATGCTGATTTTCAAGGTATTATTCCTCCTCGCATTGGAAATCTTTCTAATCTAAAGGTTCTTGATCTCAGTTCAAACCATCATGAAAACTTTCTGAAGGCAGATGATATGGCATGGGCTTTTGGCCTTTCGTCACTCGAGCTTCTCGACTTGAGTTATGTGGATCTTAGTGGAGCACAAAACTGGGACATGATGCTTCACATGATTCCCTCCTTAAAAGAGTTAAGTTTGTCACGTTGTAGACTTTCCAATGTTAATCTTGGTCCTTTTCTTAATTCCAGTAGAATACTTCCTAATATAAAACACCTCGATCTTGGCTACAATTCTTTCAAAGGTCCACTCCCCTTCCTTCTTCAAAACATGACATCCCTAACATTCCTCAGTCTTTCTGGATTTAATCATAGTTTGGCATGGAACTTTCCAAAGCTACTAAGCATGATCCCTTCTTTGTCAGAGCTTCATTTGTCAGGTTGTGGGCTGGATAAGACGCATCTATCTTCTCCACATCTTAATTACAGTACACTTTCTAACATCCAGCACCTCGATCTTAGCAATAATCCACGTGGAGGTATATTTCCATCTGTATTGACAAACATGAGCTCCCTAGAAGTCCTTGACCTTTCAGATACCATGTTGAATTCATCTCTTCCTATTATGCCTAAACTTCTAGAGCTTCATCTTTCTGGTAACAAGTTTAAGCAGATTGAGGATGTTGGAATCTGGAGACAGTGCCACCTGAAACAATTAAGTGTAACAGATAATGAGTTTGCTATGGAAATGATTGACACACCAAAAAATGCATCAGAGTGCTCCATATATGCTTTGGAGTTTCTGGAATTAAGTCGGAGTTTAAAAGGTAGAATTCCAGAAACACTTGGAGGACTGGCAAACTTAAGAGACCTTGATCTATCATACAACAAACTGACTGGTTCAATCCCTGAATCTCTAGGAAGATTAAGATTTTTACAAGTACTTGATCTATCTGAAAACCAATTGAATGGTTCAATTCCAGAATCCCTTGGAAAATTAGCATCTTTAACAAATTTGGATCTAGGATCTAATTTATTAGACGGGACTATTCCAGTTTCGATTGGGCAACTTGCCAAACTCCGTACTCTCTCTATCTATAACAATTCTTTAGAAGGAGCGGTTACCGAAGCCCATTTTGCTAATCTTTCAGTGTTGAAGGTCTTGGATGCTTCTTCTAACACTAAGCTGACATTCAATGTTTCACGTGGGTGGATACCTCCATTCCAGTTGATATCTCTTAGTCTCAGCTCTTGCAATATCGGGAATGGATTTCCGCAGTGGCTTCGACATCTGAGGAAACTTCAAATCTTAGAGTTGTCCAATGCTACACTTTCGGGGCCGCTGCCCACATGGCTGCGGAAGATGCCCATCATCAATTTCTTAGATCTCTCTCATAACAAACTCAGTGGATCTTTGAAAAACCTTCCTAATGCAGGAAATGGTGATGTATATGGGCCTTTTCGTGCATTACTTCTGGAATATAACCTTTTCAGTGGGTCAATTCCAAGGTCATTATGCAGAAGAACAGATTTGGAAGTGCTTGATCTTTCAAGAAACATGTTAAGTGGGAAAATTCCCAACTGTGTGGGGGATCTGCAGGGTTTGACTGCCATGAGATTAAGCTCAAATCAGCTCTCTGGTGCCATTCCTAGCTCAATTGCTCTTATTTCATCATTATTTTGGTTAAATTTGAACAAAAATAACTTTACTGGTGAAGTTCCTCCAGAATTAGGGAATCTACAAGGTTTGGAAGTCTTAGATTTGGGTGACAATAAATTATATGGAAATATACCCAATTGGATAGGGGAAAAACTTACATCTTTGGTAGTTTTGAGTTTACACAAAAACAACTTCACTGGTAGAATTCCTCCATCTCTTTGCAAAAATTCAAATCTTCAAATTTTGGATCTTGCATACAACAACTTAACTGGAACCATCCCTCGTTGTGTAGGAAACTTAAATGGCATGGTTGTGAGTCATCGGATGAATGAGAGTTATTTTGATCTCGATGATGATAAGAATGTGATTCAGGTCATGAAAGGTGTTGATCTTGAATATACAACAACTTGGGATATAGTGTTTAACATGGACCTTTCAAGCAATAAACTTGTGGGAGAAATACCGGTTGAGCTAACTGCACTTTCTTTGTTGGTGGGTCTGAATCTGTCTAATAATCATCTCAGAGGGGGTATTCCAGAGAGCGTTGGAAAGATGAAGAAGTTGGAAACTCTTGATTTCTCAAAAAACAAGTTGAGCGGGAGCATCCCTCCAAGCATGGCAGCTTTGACTTTTTTGAGCCATTTGAATTTGTCACACAACAACTTGTCAGGACAAATTCCAACAGGAAATCAACTGCAGACGCTTATTGATGATCCATCAATATATGCTGGGAACAAACATCTATGTGGACCTCCATTGCAAAACACTTGCTCAAATCATCAAGATCCAACAACAACAAGAAGCAAGAAGAAACACAAAGCAGCTGATGAGAAGATGGAGGTATGGTTGTTTTATGTGGATATAATGAGTGGTTTTGGAACAGGGTTTTGGGGTGTTATTGGAGTTCTGATGTTCAAGAAGCAGTGGAGACACAAACTTTTCATGTTTGCTGAGGAAACCATGGATAAGATATACGTTGCAGTTGTGGTAAGAGTTGCCAAGTTCAAGAGAGGAAGAGAATAGCTGCATAGATCATGTGGAATGCAAGTAGTTCTTTTTAATTCTCGACCTTCTGCTGCTGCTCTCACTCCCAACATGCTGTTGCATCCCTCAGTTTTCCTCTACATTGGTCCAAGTAAGTAAGAACCATGTAACTGACTCATTATTTATTTCTTCATTTGTAAAATTTCTAGTTTTTCATGTTTAGAAAGAGGATGTTTGGGTGAAAGGTGGAGTTTTTTTTTGTTGGATTTGGTATTTAGATAAGACTATGGTCTAGTATGAATCTGCAATGGTAGTCATTTTGGTTGATTGTTTGATTATATTCTCATGAGTCTGCAAGTTATGAGATTAGATTAGGGTTAATCTCATATTTTTGTGTTTGTTTGTATGGTGTTCAGTCTATTCAGACAATCACTCTGATTGACATGAAGTTGTATTGTTGGTATTTGTTACAGAAAACTGTTGGTTTTGGATAGGATAGGATAGCTATGTTTTTCTCATCATCATTTATGTTATGTAATCCTCAACAAGGCATATCATCATTGACAATAGATGTAAAGAGGGTCATAAAGTCACTTCTACTATATTATTTCTAAGTTTATGATATTTTGTCAGTTTTTTTCATTTTGGATTTTTCTTGACCCATCCCCCTTTCTACTTATGTGTTTTAAGTTTTTCATATATTGTATCATGCTTACCCTTGTTGTTTACTTTATACATTTTGTTTCTTAATTTAGATCATTTTGAGTGCATCATCGCATGGCTCTTCATGATTGCTCCTCTCCTCCATTAAACCATGTTAATTACTGGTGAGTTTTGTTGTGTACTTTGAATTGCTTCAAGTGGATAAAATATTTTGCCTGAACCATATAATTTGAAAACACATTGTCTAATATATACCACAGCCTGATTAAATAATAAACACAAACAAATAAATAAAATGAATGTTGCATTCAGTTAAAGGAGCCCAATGTTTAAGGTTTAATACAGTGAAAAAATAATAATAGAACAAATAGGTGAACTTTGGAGGCTACTTTATCGACTTCAAATTCATAGGTGAGGGCTACCGTGAAATTAATTAGACTTCTTATGAATAGATTTGACTGGTTATCCTCAAAAAAGCGTTTTTGTTCGAAAAAAAAAAAGTTTGTTGCAATATTGCTGGTTATTTTGATGTTTTATAGCAATTTTGGTCATGTTCCAAGTAAAGTTACCGTCTTACCTTTTATCTAAAAATATTGTAAGTTCATATATATTAAAATGCCTTTGAGCATTCTTTTAATTAAATTAGTTGGCAATTTTGTATATATTTTTAATGGAACAATAAATTGTTAAATTTGTCTATTGTATCAGGTGAAAATTACCAATTGTGTTTGGAATCTGCATGAGATTAAACTCAAATCAGCTCTCTAGTAGCATTCCATGTTCAATTGCTCGTAATTCATTATTATATTGCTTAAATTATGAACAACAATAGCTTTATCGGTAAACTCCTCGGGAATTAGGGAATCTACAAGTTTTGGAAGTTATAGATTTGGGTGACAATAAACTCGGTGGAAATATTCCCAAATGTATCGGGAAAAAACTTACATATTTGGTAGTTTTGAGGTTCAACAAAAACAACTTCACTGGTAGAATTCCTTGATCTCTTTGCAAAGATGGGATCTTGATTTCAATGTACAACGTCCAAAAGCTTACCTTGAACTTGGGTGGGTAATAAATTCAATTATGGATAATATTCTGTTCTTCCCTTTCTGAAATAAATTCGTGATTTTTCTTCACGAAAATCATTTGATTTTGGAATTACTAACAAATTAGCAAATGGGTGATGTTTTACAATAAGCAATTTGTCATTACAAGGCCCTTATGACCCAACATCATGAAGAACTAGGTAAGTATTGTATACTAATTATTGTAAGAAAAGCATGGTGGTTGTTTTGTGAATCCAACCATGAAGTTTGAAAATTTCCATTTTTCAATCAATAATTGGTACTATATTCATCTTTATGAAGGTGCTTCAACGCCCATGATTACATCTACTTTAAGGTCCTTGTGAGTTTTTATGTTCTTTCGATCTTTTACTCAGATTATACATAAACCGGCATACTGGTGTATATGGGTAATGGTTGACTGTGGACCAGAGTCAATTGCCACATAAGCTGTGACTAGGCGGCCACCTCACCGGTTTTTTACTGCTTTGTTATGGAAACGTTTTATTACAGGTCAAGGGACCATTTCAACCGGTCAATTTATATGTCGTTCCCTTAATGTACAAAAAAGATTAATTGGGTGACCTTTTAAAAACAAACTTGACAAGTTCGTTAGGATAACATGACATTTTCCCTTTTCCTATTAACAAATCCACAAGTTTGTGTATCTCATTTCCGACTTAGATATATCGAAATCATAATATCGGTATTTAAATTTACAATTTCGTGTATCATTTCAAGAGATTGTAAGTATTAGATTACACTTTGGATAAGTTTCAACGTGCTCCTAACTTGTTTGTTTCATTGTCATTTTAGCCCAACCAATTTTATCAGTTTTATTTTAAAAAGTTTGTCATCTTTTTATTTATTTATTTATTTATTTATTTATTTATTTATTTATTTTGCATATAAAGGGAACCAACTTGTGTTTTACCGGCTAATTTATGTAACAAACCCATTATAACCGGTTAGTTTGTTATTTGCCTTTTTTATTTGGCTAGAAAGTGTTGACATGTAGCTTCGTCATTCTAATTTCTTCCCATCTGTCAAACTTTCATCTACATATCAATCATATGTCGGTTGGTTTAGTGATAAACTGATAACAATTAAAAAGTCTTCCCATATGAGAAGATAAAGGCAAGAGAAAGGCGCGCGCACACACACATACACATTGCTCAGTTTCATCCCCTGCCTCCCCATTATCAAAACTCTGCCTCCCCATTACCAAAACTCAAGTGCATACAGAGAAGATCAATGGAGAAGTACTTAGGAAACGCGTATAGAGGAGACGCATGTGTTCATACACATCTCTTTCCTTTTCAATTTCAGTTATTTCTAACATTTTTCTCAATTTCTCGATGCCTTCCTTCGATTGTGTGTTTTTTCATTTAGTTTCTCATCGAACATAATCACTCTATTTATATTTTAGGTATAAACAAGTTGAGATTTTCTATTAGGGATTCTGATCATCAAATTTTATAGAAATGTTTTTCGTTCCATGTTTTAGAGTCCCATGGAAAAGTTGTTTTGCTATAATTAAGGGAGAGAATATTATACTTCATTTCAAAATCTAAAGCTTAGATTGAGAAATTTTAACATTTTCAGTCAAAGGATACATTGTGTGTTCTTAAAATTCGATTATGATTAGGGCATCCCTCTTCATAGTTCGAATTGTGAGAACATGACACATAAAATATTATGGCAAAAGATTGGTAAAGTATCATATCTTTATGTAAGACATTATGCATCGTGTCCCATACGCTTCGGGTATAGGATCGATTGCAAATACTATAATATTTACCATTCTAAAATTTCCCAAATGTATAGCTCATTAAGGGGGAAAAAGGACTAGAATTGGTTTTGACTAAAATAATTAAACAACTATCAAAGGACGATCCAAAGTTCGCTGAGGATTGGTCGCTTGTGAGTAGTTGGAAGTATGGTATTGGACGGACCATATCGACATTATTATGAATAGATAAGATTCTATTAAGAATGAGTTGTCATATGGAAAATGTGGAAATGTTTCCATATTGGGAGTTGGATATTGAGAGTCTATGCCTAGATAGAAACTTTTATGCAAGAAGGATATAAAAAGAATCGCTTGATATAAATTATGTGTTCTTTCTGCTTGTTAGTTTTCTAGATGAATTTGGGAATGGTTTCTGGTCGGTGGTCAGCCAACTTCTGGAAAATTGATTATCATGTTCAGAACTGTCAGAGCTCCTCCCATGTGTGTTACTTGAAGGAGGTTAATGTTATCCAAACATGGTGGCGATTGAGTTGAGTTACACACAACAGTGATAAACGACCCCTACAAAGAATCTGGTAGCTCCACCTTATACTAGGCTTTTGTAATCGTAGGAGGCGGTGGTTAGATCAGAGGACGACATCGATGGGGGTTGTCGGAGATGATAACAAGGAGACATTGTTTTTTTGACAAGATTGATCACAAGCAAAGCAATTTCGAGTAGTTGATGATCTACAACGAGTATTTTGGTCTCAGAGTGTGTGAGAACGGTTATTAACAGTGCAGATGACATATCTGGTCATCAGAACAGCAAAATAAAGTTCTTACATCGTCGGAACATTTGGTGTCAGCGTTGCTACCTGCAGTGGCAGCCAGGATACAAAGAATCATTGTGGTTCTCGTGTAAAGAACAATATGTAGAGGAGTAAGATGTTGGTGATTTTAGTGTCACCATGTCATTTTATGTAACTTGAATTATCATGTGAGCTAAGGGGCTTCTTAATTTGTTTTCTAATATGTGTACGGGTTGGTACGGAGTGCACGCATGTATAAGATCAACTTAGTAGCCGGTCCGACGACTAGTCGGGGGTCTAGAGGCAGCGCCCCTGAGTCCGGGGTTTCCAAAGGGGCAACACCCCTTTGGCGGGGTCTAGAGGCAGCGCCCCTAGCGGGGTCCAAGGGGCATAGCCCTTCGCTGGTTTCCCGCTAGTGTGATATTTCGATTCTTGAGGGTGATTATGGTAAAACTAACGAAACTCGTTAGTTTTGGTAACTCTAAATCCTCATTAACATCCGGATTACCCTAACTTCCTTCCAAAGGAATCCATAGCGGCCCAACCCTAATGAAACCCTAATATCGTTTATTATATAAACGACTCTTCTTTTCAGAAAAATGGGCCAATCTTAAGCTCTCGTTTTCATCATATTTTCAATAATCCTCTGGCATATTGGCTTACGATTTCTGTGCCTAGAATCGTAAGTGTCCACTATGATTATCCTAGGATGAATTTTTGTAACTCAGGCATATGGTAGAAATATTAGTTCGGAAAGTGATATTACGATCCAAGTTGGTATCCAGATCTCCACCATAAACCCTAAATTTCCCAACATTCAAACTGATATTTACTATTCTTGGAGATGGGTGACTCAATCTGCGAGATGACCACTAAGTTCGCAAAGCTGGAAAAGTTCGAAGGTGTCGACTTCAGGAGCTGGAAGAAGAAGATGCATTTCATGCTGACTACTCTGAAAGCAGCATACGTGCTGACTACTCCAAGACCGGCGGAGCGAGAGGAAGGTGTTGTTGAGACTATTGAAGATATAAGAAGGAGACAGACGTGGGACAACGATGACTACATCTGCAAAGGTCACATCCTTAACGGTATGTCTGATGCTTTATTTGATATCCATAGTGAATCCTTGTGTGCCAAGGAGTTGTGGGACACCCTTGAGTTGAAGTATATCATCGAGGATGCTTCTAGCAAGAAGTTTCTGGTCAGTGACTTTAACAATTATAAGATGGATGACTCAAGGTCTGTTACTGAACAATTCAATGAACTCCTTGGCATATACTATTAGTTTAAACTGCACCATATGAATATGGATGAGTCCATTGTTGTGTCAACCATCATTGACAAATTGCATCCATCCTGGAAAGACTTCAAACACAACTTGAAACATCAAAAGGAGGAACTATCTTTGGTTCAACTTGCTAGTCACATTCGTATTGAAGAATCTCTTCGTGCGAAGGAAAGTGACAAATCTGAAAAACCCAAAGGAAAAGTTGAGCCTGGACAGCCCTCGGTTCATATGGTTGAAAACAAACCAAGGAACCAGAACCACAAAGGACATGGCATACGTAAGCAGGAACATGTCCCAAGCAACTCCAACAAAAAGAGAAAGGATCTGGTTTGTTGGAGGTGCAATCAGGTTGGGCATTGCAAACATGACTGTCGTGTGAATTTGGGCAACAATGGTGCTAGAAACAGTGGAGTCAATGGGAAAGTGAACGGGTCTTTGGCCGAAGTTAAAGGAGGTCAGTTTTTGACTAACTTTGATAATTCTAATCAAAATTATGTTTATTATGTTTCATTTATCCCTGAATCATTCTATGTGCAGGATGATGATGTTGCTTGGTGGATCGACTCCGGAGCAAAGAACCATGTATGTAAGGATAAACGGATGTTTGAGTCATTAACTCCGCTTGAAGATGGGTTGGTGCTGAAAATGGGAGACGATTCTTTTATTCCTATTTGTGGTTTAGGTGTCGTGTGTCTTCAATTTACGTCTGGAAATACAATTAAGTTATTTGATGTTTTGTTTGTTCCCAAGATTCACAAGAATCTTGTTAGTTCTAGCTGTTTGAATTCTGCTGATTTTAAACAAGTTATTGAGTCGGATAAGTTTGTTTTGTCTAAGGGTGGAATGTTTATTGGCTTTTGATATTTAAATAATATAATGTGTCGTTTAAATCTTGTTGACAAATCATTACCTGTTCAAAATTTTGCATTTTTTTATCTTTTGTTTCTAATGTTGATAAATCTATGTTTTGGCATGTAAGATTAGGTTATGTCAACTTTAGAAGGATGCATGAGATGTCAAAAGATGGATTAATTCTAGCCTTTGATATGACATCTAATAAATGTAAAACATGCATGCTTACAAAAGTGACAAAACATCCCTTTCCTAGTGTCACTAGAAATCCAGCTATTTTGGAACTTATACACAGTGACCTGTGTGATTTTCACTCCACTCCTTCTTTGGGAAATAAAAAGTATGTAGTCACTTTTATTGATGATTACACTCAGTTTTGCTATGTGTATTTGTTACATTCCAAGTATGAAGACTTAGATAAATTCAAAATATACAAAACCGAGGTGGAATTGCAGTTGGACATTCCGGTTAAATGTCTCAGGACTGATAGGGGAGGTGAATATATGGATCCCATATACTTCCAATCAGCGAGTATCATTCATGAGACCACGACACCTTACACGGCCCAACAGAATGGTATTACTGAACGTAAAAATCGAGTTTTAAAGGAAATGATAAACTCCATGTTGTCTTACTCGAGATTGAGTGGAGGATTATGGGGAGAGGCCATGTTAACGGCCTGCTATTTATTAAATAGGGTTCCAAATAAAAGGAACAAAACAGTCCCATATGAACTTTGGTTCAAGAAAAAGCCGAATCTAAGTTATTTTCGGGTTTGGGGATGTCGGGCAGTTGTAAAACTCACCAAGCCCAAAAAGAAGAATTTGGGAGAATGTGGAATTGATTGTATATTCATTGGATATGCTGAACATTCTAAGGCATATAGGTTTTATGTAATAGAACCTAATGATTCGGTTTCGGTTAACACTGTTATTGAATCATGAGATGCAATTTTTGATGAGATGCGGTTTTCATCGATTCAAAGACCTAAGGATCTGACTTTTGGTGCTCATAAAGAGCAAAATTCAGAAAATCAAGATGGTGGTAATGTGCAAGAACCACAAGAGCTTCGTAGAAGCAAAAGAGGCCATATTGCGAAAAATTTCGGATTTGATTTCCAACTGTATTTGGTGGAAGGTTCAAGGGATGAAATTAATCTTGAATACTCTTATTCCATTAGTATTGAAGATGATCCTAAGACTTATCAAGAGGCCATGGAGTCTCGTGATAGTGCCTTTTGGAAGGAAGCAATTGATGATGAAATGTCATAAATTCTTGAGAAAAACACATGGGTGTTGTATGATTTGCCTCCAGGTTTTAAAACACTTCGTTGCAAATGGAATTTCAAAAAGAAAATGAATGTTAATGGGACTATTGACAAGTTCAAAGCCCGGTTAGTCATTCAAGTTTTTAGACAAAAACCCGGTATTGACTATTTTGATACGTATGCTCCGATTGCACGTATTGCTACTATTAGATTGTTGATTGCTTTGGAAAGTATCCATAATCTGGTTATTCACCAAATGGATGTGAAAACATCCTTTTTAAATGGTGATCTTGACGAGGAAGTTTACATGAAACAACCTGAAGGTTTTATGAAAACATCCTTTTTAGATTGTTGGTTGCTTTATGTAAGTACCAGACCTGATATTGCTTTTGTTGTGGGTAAGCTGAGCAGGTACACTAGTAATCCTACTGCTCAACATTGGCAAGCAGTGAATAGAGTGTTTAAGTATCTCAAAGGAACCATGAATTATGGTTTGAGTTACTTGGGTAGTCCTTCAGTTTTAGAAGGTCATTCAGATGCAAGTTGGATAACCAACATGGAGGACCATTCCTCAACTTCTGGTTGGGTATTCTTGCTTGGGGGAGGTGCCATTTCTTGGGCTTCCAAGAAGCAATCTTGCATTACAAACTCGACAATGGAATATGAGTTTGTTACGTTAGCAGCTACTGGTAAAGAAATACAGTGGCTAAGGAATTTAGTCTATAAGATTCCTTTGTGGTCTAAACCGATAACACCTATTTCTATTCTTTATGATAGTGCAGCCGCTTTGGCTAAGGCATATAGCCATGTTTATAATGGGAAGTGTAGACACCTAAGTGTTAGACATAGTATGATTAGAGAACTAATCATGAATGGTGTTATTTCGGTTGAGTTTGTGAAATCGCAGCAAAATTTGGCAGATCACTTGACTAAAGGTCTGACAAGAGACTTAGTGCACAAGTCTGTAATCGAGATAGGATTAAAGTCCATTTAATTCTGTAATGATGAGACACCCAATTCCCTCGTAATATAATGTTAGGAGTTGAATTCAATGTGGAAAGCTCATACTTATAGATTGGAACACATGAAGTATTCATCCCAGGTATGTGTTCGGTTCTGCATGTTAGCCGGGTTGAAGTTTAACTTCTTAATAATTCATTTGATAAATGTATGTGCAGATACATGGAAAGGAGTTACCTATGTGATTGTGAAGTGTAGCCGCATTTTAAGAGGTTCTGGACTTGACCTTGATACGATCATGAGAGAATTGGGATACACGGCTTTATAACAGTGCCAAGTTGTAATTTGCTAGAAATTCTGTAAACTAGTATGTATTTTACTTTCTGGTATTCAAATGGGTTGATGGGTTCAATTATTAGAACACCCTGATTCTCGAGTATTTGCAAATGTATGATACTAATTGGAAATTTAATCATTTCGATATTTTCATTATGTACTAGTTTGGATTGTTTGATAAAGTTATGTCTATTCAAGGGTTACACTAAAATGGGGGAGGATTGTTGGTGATTTTAGTGTCACCATGTCATTTTATGTAACCGGAATTAGCATGTGAGGTAAGGGGATTCTTAATTTGTTTTCTAATATGTGTACGGGTTGGTACGGAGTGCACGCATGTATAAGATCAAATTAGTAGTCAGTTCGACGACTAGTCAGGGGTCCGGGGGCAGCGCCCCTAGCAGGGTCCAAGGGGCAAAGCCCCTGGCTGGGGTCCCGCTAGTGGGATATTTCGATTCTTGAGGGTGATTATGGTAAAACTAACGAAACTCGTTAGTTTTGGTAACCCTAAATCCCCATTAAAATCTGGATTATCCTGACTTGCTTCCAAAGGAATCCATAGCGGACCAACCCTAATGAAACCCTAATATCGTTTATTATATAAACAACTCTTCTTTTCAGAAATATGGGACGATCTTAAGCTCTCGTTTTCATCATACTTTCACATAATCCTCTAGCATATTGGCTTACGATTTCTGTGCCTAGAATCGTAAGTGTCCACTTGGATTATCCTAGGCTGAATTTCTTGTAATCCAGGCATAGGTTAGAAATATTAGTTCGGAAAGTGATATCACGATCCAAGTTGGTATCTAGATCTCCACCATAAACCCTAAATTTCCCAACAAAAGATAGTGATGAAGTGTGACAAGTATAGAAAGTTTGACTGGGTTTTCCGGTAATAGGTTAACAAATTAAAAAATAAGGACCTTTTAAAACTTAAAAATCAAGTTTACACCCTTAGGATGCAAAGAAAGAATGAAAGACGAGGGACCTTTTAAAACAAAAAAAAAAAAAAAAAAAAAAAAAAAAAAAAAAAAAAACGATAGTTTGTTGGGCTAGACTGAAATTAATCATTTCATTAGAAAGACAAGGGACCTTTTAAAACAAAAAGTGATAGTTGACGAGGGACCTTTTAAAACAAAAAACAATAGTTTTTTGGGCAAGAGTGACATTAATGCTTTCATTTTTAGTCAAGTTTAGATTTTACCCATTAGGTCTAGGATGGACCATACCATGAAACAAAAGATGAAAAACTTTTCAGTCTATTTTCTTATTCACATCACAACTGTTTATACACAGGGAAAAATAGCATAAACTAGGAAAGACATAATCTACTATAATTATAGAATTAAGGTCTTAAAATAAATCTAATATAATGGCAATTAGAGAGCTAATTTAGGCCAATATACAACTCTTAAATATAGCAGTCAACAGCTGTATAAGGTACAACTGTAATATTTCCAATATATATATATATATATATATATATATATATATATATATATATATATATATATACACACACACACACTGTATAGATATTTGAAAATGAACTTTTTATTTCAACACTCTGCAATATAAGAGCCTAATATCCATTCCAGAAATATGAGTACATCATAAATACCTTTCCCTAACACAATAATGAAGGAAAACATATCAGTTCTTATTCTATGCCATTTTATTTCACTAAGATGAGGACCAACAGACATGAAGTAGTAACCAATTTAGCACATTGTAACCTGGAGTTATTTCTGTGTGCAATCTGCTCACTAATGGCCTTTGAAAATTTCTTCATTTTGACATTAGGTACACTACAAAAAAATATGTCATTTAGTGGCACACAAAAAGTGCCACTAAAGACCCAAAATAATGCCACTAAAGGCTTCTCAAAGAATCCGCGGCACATATAATAAGTGCCACTAGAAACGCTACCACTAAAGCCCTTTATTGACACTTTTAGCTTTTGCCGTTGCAGTTTTTTAGGTTTTTAGTGACACTTTTCTATTTGTCACAGTAGAAGAAAAGTTTTTAGTGGCACATATTTTGTGCCATTGAATCTTATTTCAATTCAAAATTTCATGCTACTAATTACATATTTTAAGACTTTAGTGACACTTTTTTATTTGCCATAATACAAAAATTATTTTGTGCCATGTTTTACACCAGTAAATACTCATGAGATTTTATAATTTAGGCTATCTTTATCTATAATATAAAATAAGAAAATATAATTAAATTGTAGCATGTAGAAAATAATAAAAATTTCATTGTTTCTCATCAATATTTTTAACTTTTTGAATTAAATATGTCTATATATGGAATCATGTACATCCTAAACATAAAGTAACGAAAAAAAGAAGAATAAAAGTAAAAAAATAAAAAATGAAAAAAAAAAAACTTTAAACTTAATAGCAGATGAACCTGTTCCCTACGCTTCATGCTAGGTTGATTAACTCGTGTTATCTCATACTCTAGAATCAATACTAGCAATTGTCTGTCTAAAAACAAACTAACACGATTCAAAATACAGTTAAATAAGCATATTTTAGAAAATAAATAATAAGCTGCAAAATAAGAACAAAATGGAGACAAAAGCAACTGAAAAATAAGCTGGAAAACTAA
The DNA here is from genome assembly GCF_002870075.4 of Lactuca sativa. NCBI lineage: Eukaryota > Viridiplantae > Streptophyta > Magnoliopsida > Asterales > Asteraceae > Lactuca > Lactuca sativa. Next base: position 103,496 of record NW_026440196.1, on the reverse strand, counting down.
AACTAGATTAAGTATACTAGAGAAAGCTAAAACCAATGTTGAAGCCCATATTGTGAAAGGAATCTGCTTACAGATGCAAAATATGGAACAAGTTTAAAGCTTGTTGGCAACATACAATATGGAATTGAGAAGTATTATGATGCTGTCAAGATTGACCCTCGTTATGTTGTAAAATTATCACATACTCTTTCTAATCTTAAATCAAACAATTTATTTGTTATCCTTTAATTTTGGCAACTATTACGATGGTTGTAACTAGATGTGGCTTATCCTTTTTGATTGAAGAACACAGGTTGGATGTTATGGTATGAAACTAAGATAAAAGGGCAAAATAGTCTTCTTTTGGGTAATGTCAAACTTGTCAGATATGCTCAAACTAAGAACAAGATTCAATATTATGGATGACACAAGGATACTAAGAAATGGTTTGACTATTTGAAGCTCTGGTGTAAAAAGGATTTAACACATAAAAGCATGCATATATGTTTAACTATATTATGGTAATTTGAAGTACAATTATTATTTAAGCAGTACCTTGATTTGTGTAAACTTAGCTTCCACATATGCTTTCTTTGTGTTTTCCCATGAATTTATATTTGATAGCTCCTTTGGTGATCTGTTGATCATTTACAAAAGGCAAAAAATATTAACCACACATTCTTTATGCATTAAATAAAAAACACTCATAAACTTACAACTTTATTTAAATATTTAGTGTAGGCAAAAGTCTTGATTCTTATTTTGGCATTTTTATTATATAAAAGAAAGATATGAAAGTGATTTATGCCTTTGGGAAGAGATTACCTCCTTTGAACTTCCACTTGCATTTATAATGCTTTGTTTAGCGGTTGTTTCCTAATGAATTAACAAGAATGCAAAAAAACTTGTCTCTTGCATTTATAATCTAAGTTGGTAAATCCAAGAATGTTAAGACTGTGATAATAATACGTCATGTTGATCGAAATAAATAAATGATCACAAAGCTTACGTCTCGATGTTTCGGGAATAAATTTGGTGAAATTCTATATTTCTACAAAACAAAATAAAACAAAACAACAGAAGGCTAGTAATAGTTTAATTTTTATGATGATTGGTGTATACAAAACAATTTATATGTATACAAACAATGTATCTGGACCTAAGACCTCTAATAATGAAAAAGTGAGATTTACCTGTATGTGGCTATTAACATGGTCGATAGTAAATCTTGTTATCCCCAAATATACCCTTTGGTGTTGCCCCTGAAAACCACAACAAAACAATGGTAATCAATGTTCATCAAAACTAAATGAATACAAGATATTTGAAGAGATCTAGTCAACTGAATGAACCACATAATACAGTCTGAATGGGATTTTTGTAGTCCAATGTTCTTTCTTTGTGTAAATATAGCTGTTGACCTCCCTTCCATTATAGGAAAAGGAGAGTGCCTTACCAACATCAAAGTCTAGTCTAATGTATGACTTCATTTTGGGATGAGATCGAATTAGCTGTTATTAACATAAGAAGCAAAATACAATATTAGTTAGTCGATCCTTACAATTAGTTACTCTTCTAACAAATTCCAACAAAGAATGAAGACCACATGGTATATTGACATAGGTTACCACTCCAACAGCTACCATGAGTGAGGTCTCGATGATAGTAACAACCATTCTCCTCGTGAAGCTCTGTAGATTTTGAAAACTCTTTTTTTTTTCAAAACTAACTTGATCCAAGTTTCTTGACATCTCTAAAAATATAACCCAAGAAAATCCGTTTGCATGATTTGCAATTGTTTCGATAATCATATAGTTTAAGTGCATTTTTTTTTCATATATTGATCAAGAAAGACGTTGTTTTAATAACATTTTTCTTGACAATGTTAAATCATTCACTACAATATTACTTATTGCAAAAATAAAAATAAAAATAAAAATAAAAACTTGTAGATTTAAGCATAAACGATTTAACAGATTTTGTATGAATAAATGTAAAGGTCATCCATTCTTATTGATCATTAAATCATAGTATTATCTTTTTAAGAGTTCATTTTATCGATGTGCAAAACTTGATGCAGTTATATATAGTTTTTCTTTTTTTCATATTGTCAAAAAAATCATGTCTTTTGTTTTTTTTTTTTTTTTTTTTGTATTTAGATTTTGAAGGGTTGTGTTTTATTCTCGACCAGATATGCTTCAATTAAAGCTATAGAGACCAGGTCGGTCTCAAACAGATGACCAACAATGGCTAACTTATTGGGTTCTTTACTCATTAATCACTCTCTTTAAACTTACATCTCCAAAGCCTCTTGAATGGTAATTTTTAAACCTTATTTTTCACTAAAATGTTTCCTTTAGTTGAATCTTAAATTGGTATTGTCTAATAAATGGTAAAAGGTTAGAGTAAATTAACAATACGACCATATGCTAGGCTATTTGCCACATGTTGGTTAGTATTGCCTTATTTCAATGGAGCTGCTTATGTTTATAAGCATTTCATCAGACCGACCATTTTACAGAAATCCACAAGTTAAAATATGGTATATACAGCGAAACAAGGGCATTCTCGGTAAACCAGATGATATTTTAACTGCTGCAGAGAAATTTATAGCAGAAAATGGACCTGAAGAGTTCGAAAGGCTTATAAGTAGGGTGAGTTTACATCGATGATAGTAACAACCATCCCATCATTATAACCCAAGAAAGTAGTAGCCCAATATCTTTGGTGAAATCATTCAATTTTATATCCTATATCAGAAAAACAATTAATCATATTATTAGATTAAAAAAACCGTAGTATCTCATAAAATTAATAATAATACCTCATCATCCTAATCAAAGTTTAATTCATAAACGCCTTCATCATTCAGCCATAAGTTGTATATTAACACCTTTGGCCCATGTGGCCCAATATCTTCAAACTGGGAAAGTTTATACAAATTTTAAAAAACAGAAAAAATAAATGAATAAACTTGTTGAATATAAATGATTAAATAAACCTGTTGCATTAAATCATCTTTTTAAAGAACCAAATTTATGTCGGTATTAATAGCAATAGGATTAGACAGACAAAAAAAAAACCTACAATGATCCCATCGACGAATTTTTAAGTCGGTCCCACCGGTTAATAAATCTCCACCAGGTAAAGGTAGCAATGAACGGATTCCATGTGATCTAGCAGGAGGTTCATTCAACTCATCTACTCTACACTTATAATTCACATTCCTTCTAGAATCACCTTTTGAATTTGTCTTGCTAGATGTAGATGTAGATGCTCTAGCCAATGCCCAAGGCATGTCAGAAATCTCACCATCGCTCTCATTATTTGCAACTCTCAACACCTGTATCCATTACAAAAAAAAATAAAAAATAAAAATCAGCACTAAGTTTTATAAATTAATCAATTAGCAAATATATTTCTACCTGAGGATAACTCCCATTTTCTGCATTCCAGAGAGAAACTTCATTACAACCTGCAGCAACATAAACAAGTGGCCTAACAGTTGTAGACAACGTGGTACTCTGAGGAGGGGCAAAAGGACACATGTCTTCAACAGGACATGGAACAGAATACTGCCATGAGTTCACAGGTATACCAAATCTCAAATCCCATAAAGTCAAACCCCCTATAGAAGACCCCGAAACAAACCAATTCCCACATGGACTTGTCACAAGAGTAGAAACATAACCCTCTTCTGGAATCACTTTCGTATTCCATGCGTTTGAATTCTGTCGCGTATCCGACAAATGGATTCCACAGTTGTGAATCATTTTCCCGTCATCACCATGCGAAGAGTAGTTTAACAGTGTTAGAATTGCACCTTCTCCGATTCCATTCTGTTTGACATCAGCGATTCCGGAGTATTTCTCGACAACAGTTCCGAGTCCTCGGGAGACGTAATCGACTGAGAACATGTGGATTATTCCATCGGATGATCCGACAACTACTTGAGCAGATCCATGGAGCATTGTGGCACAGAGTGCACGACTTCCTAAAGTTGAGTATACAAGAACAACTTCCCAACTAAAGAAGGCATTGCATAAGAAAGCCTTTCAGATAATACATCATCTGCTTTTCATTAAAGTCTAATAAAAAAGACAACAAGTCTTTATCATACCAGAATGTTCTTTTAGCTCTAAGAGTATCAGACTATCAGTAGCTCAAGTGATTATGCCAACAACGATTAAGTAAAAGCAGATAATAACAACAAACTAAGGAGGAAACATCATTGTTCACAACAAAAAAATACAATTCCTAGCTTATGTAACAAAAAAATTTTTAAAAATGTATACCTCAACCTCTACGGCGAGCAATATGTTGGAGCCATGTACAGGTTGCTCAAACTTCCTATGATAAATCATTCTCTTCCTACTTCACCTTCAAAATTAACAAAAAGTAAAAAAAAAAAAAAAAAATACAACATTTGTAACAGTGACGAATAAAGGGCGTATATACATTGTTCTTTCTCACCAAGGGAATTTCATCGAACACTTGGTGTTCGACTTATCAAATATCAAGTAGGAGACAATAAAAAACTCTGAACACTGATAGAGGATGAAAATGTAATAAGCAATGAACTGAAACTAAAATATAGATGAAATTCAAAACAGTATTCGTCCTATATGCGATTTTGACCACCGTTAGGGTTCACGAGTACCTGATGAGACGGTTTGGGTCCGAGGGACGCAAGCAATGCCGATTCTCGCCATTCATTAGTGACAAAGGGTGCGGTTGGGCATCAATCACTGATGATAAAGTAGGACGCCGAGATGATAAAGGGAGGACAACAAGAGAAGATGAAGAAAAAATCTCATCATTGATTAACCTTGTAGGAACCGCCTTTGAACTCTTAAACAGGTGATCAATTAGGGTTCTTGTGGCGAGAACAAAAAGAAATTTAAACCACACAATTTTTTTAATTAAAATTATAAAATAATATTCATATAAATCAAAAAATAGTTACAAACAATTAAAAAACTCATTAACTAACACCACTCACCACCACCACTCGCCACTACCACCCATCACTAACCACCACCACCCACCACCCATCACTACCCACCACCAACCATCACCATCCACCACCATCAATCACCCAACCACCACCACAACCACTACCTACCACACATCACCACCACCCGCCACCACCACCCACCATCACCACCCATTACTACCCACCACCACCAACCACTACCCACCACCACCACCCATTACTACCTACCACCACCACCAGCAACCACCACCCCGCCACCACGAAACAATTAAATTTTTTCCTAAATTACACCTATATATACTAAACAATTAAATCTATATATACTAAATAAAATAGTATCCTAGTCAAACTCTAAAAGTGGAAGAAAATCTATTTAAATAAAAACTTCCAAAAATATCCCTGGGACCAAAACTTTACCCGTTTTTGAATTAACCCAACATTTTCCTCCTTAATTCAGAAATGGTCAAGATCTTCACCTTCAAAATGGCCAGACTTCGCCTCACTATCGAACATCTCTAGGCCACCATTCACTTTGTGATGTTTTTATCCTTTTCCTCCTCCACTTCTTCTCTTCAAAGCCTTCTGTTTCAAAACTGTCAAACTATCATCATCATCATCATCGTCTCTGTTCCTATCAGTGAGCTTTCTTTCTTCATCATCATTAATGTTCCTTTCTTTTAAATTTTCAGAGATCATATCCATGCATTTAGTATTAGGAACATATTCTTGCCAATGAGGTCCAGTTTACTAGGAGGAGGCACAATCCAGTTTTGCCCTCCCAGGTTCTTAGGGGAATAGTGTCGGGTTCTAGCCGTGTCCAAAGCAGTGAAGCCCTTTAATGGGAAATTGGGTTGCTACGGATGATGTTGTTATCTCTTCGGGGAGGGATAGAACCTAGGTCCGTTGGGTGTTATGGCAAACTGCCTTATCAGATGTCACCGCCCGTTGCACCAAACCGACGTTCAAACAAAAATTAGGAACATATTCTTCATTTTGGGGTATGCTAATTTGCATTGTTTTGGACATCCTCTTGAGATGCTAACTCATACATCTCATGCCTAGCTTTTCTCCTTAACAACCTCCTATGAGTACTTCAACCAACAACAAGCCTCCTATGAGTACTTTGACTAACAACGGGGAGCCAATCATCAATCTCATCGGCCACATATAGGATCTTATTAGCATCATTCACTTAAGTGTTTATATATACAAAGTGAAAAACCCTACTACCTTAAACTATTAATATGCAACTTCTTTCAAATTGTTAAGTATTAATATTCTGAATTGAAAACAATAATGACAAATAAGAAATGACCATATACAAAGTAAAAATATACAAGCAAACATTTACGATTTCTATGCTAAAAGTATCACCATCTCCTCCACCTCCACCCTTAAACAATGTCATTAATATTATTATTTCATTTAATGCATTTATATGTATTAATAACACTAGTAATAGTAACAAGTTCAAAAAATAGTATTCTTATTTATATTATATATAATAATAATAATAATAATAATAATAATAATAATAATAATAATAATAATGAGGGTTCTATTTGTAGAAAAGTCCTAATATTTTTGTTTACAGAAAAGTCATAATATTTTTTGTTTACAGAAAAATCCCAATATTTTGGATTAGTTTATGAAATAGTCCAAAATTAATTTGGTACCGGTTTCAACCGGTCAAAAAGGGTCAAACTGCAATTTTTTGCCGGTTTTCGGGACTTTTTCGTTCAAAAAAAAATCTTGGGACCAAAGTGTAACTTTTCTAAATAAGGGAAACATAATACAACTGCAATTAGAATACATAATCAATACACAGATAAAGGAGAAAGTAGAGGCATCAGAAGGGAACGGGAGAGTTGTCGCAACAAGGGGAAGCGTATAGGTGGCGCCAGATGAATAGAAACGAAACACTATTCATGCCTAAATGTAAGTATTTACTTCCGTAGGCTAATCAAAACTTACTAATAAATAAACGTATGGGGCTGAATATCATAAAAGTCGCTGTAGCACAATTCCTTGCAAAACTGTGGCAAACTCGTCTCTTCTAAACCAAGAGTTCCAGGTTCAAGTCCTGGCAGAGGCATACTTTTTTTTAAACAAACTCTCAGCTTCTTCACCTTTGTGGCTACATATTTCTTATATATGATTTTCTCTTTTATTTTGTGAATAATAATTTATATTTAAAAGTATTTTAATAATTAATGTGTTAGATTGCATTCGAAGTATATATATTTTTAAAGAAAACAAGTGAGAATGTATTGTATCATGTATGTACATGGGTAAATTAAGTACAAATTTTTCTACACATTTAATTTGCAAATAGTCAATAAATGTTTCTTCTGGGTCCATGTCATTTAAATCACATCTACTATAATAAATGAAGGTTTTTTGTCACATGTTCTTTTCTTATTCATTTGGACACATGACATTTTCTAGAAATTTTAAATTTTGTATTTTCCACTTGTCATTTTATTGTATTTTTGATTTTATTAAATTAAAATTCCACATTTAATATATAAGATAATATATATGTAAAGTATTTATTAGAAAATGGTTTATATATGTAATGTATCCAATGCATTAAAGTCTCATTAATTTTAATAATTCAAAAAATTTCTTATTTTTCTTATAAATTTAAACTTTTCAAATTGTTAAAATTCTATATTTAATTTTTTTTAAATAAACTCATGTAATACATGGGTCTCACACCTAGTGTAAGAATAAGTTTAGCTTATTATGACATTCTTAGTGAAGGCCAAAAGCAATGTGCATTACTCTTATATTTTTATAACAAACCAACTATTTATTTAAAATATATATTACTTTGAAAATCATGATTGTCTTTTCGAATTTTAGCAAGTATAATGATTGGGTTTGCCACTATATCTAAATATGATGGTTATCAAATAATTCACACTTGTTAATCTTTTTCAAGTTGTTTTCATATCTTCTTCATTTTTAGCAAGTACATTTATTAGTTAACAATAATACCCTAATATCACGACAATGAAAATAATCCATACTTTGTTTGTGTTTTACGGTGTTTTCATATGTAGCCTCCTTAAAAATGAAATATTCAAATTATTCCTTGAGAAATTTAAAGTGCCGATCAAGGCCACTCCTTATATTTTGGGGGACATAAGCAAATTAACAATGTTACGACCTACAATTCAAAACTAATAAAGACAAATTTACAATTAAATAATTTTCAATAATGTCAAATTAAATCATAAATACCATTAAAAGGGTTAAAAAGTACAATCTAAAACTAAGTAATATGAACTGTTAATTTTCAAGATTTTCTTTTTTAAGGAACCAATGCCTTTTTAAACAAGACATTAAAAAATCAATACATGTAATGTCTTATATTAATAAGTTTGGAAAAATAAAAAAATGGCATGGGATAAGAATTAAAAAAGCCAACTTGTAAACGATGAAGAGGAATTCAACCGCGGACCTTCAAGTTTGAGTCAAATGCGTCAACAATATCATATGTAATGGCTTTTGATTGTACATTCAAAACGTCTTCTATTTAATTACGTCCCTAATTTGGCTTTTATAGGCCCCATGGGGTTGAATGTCATGTATGGACGCACACCTCATGCATTGCCTTGGTGCCAATTCTACTAAGGTATATGTTTTGGAAAGTTGTAACAAAGCTTTATTTTTTTTAAATTGCATCTTGTATACGACAAACATAGTATATGAAAATATGTTAAAGTATTCTAGTAATATGATATATGGATATGAAAGAATAATATAAATTATCAGTGAAAAAAAAATGTTTTATGCATAAATACATATATTAAAAGTTATAAGTTACAAGGATTATTAGATATTATTTTTCAAAACGTTTCCACTATTGAAAATATTTATAAAAATAAAGACGTGTTGGGTTTTATAGAAAAACTAGATTATAGCCCGCGTTAAACGCGGGAAACGCATAAAAAACATATAATCGTCTACAGATATTGCATAATGATTATAAAAAAATATATGATTATTGGTATTATTAAAATGTGTATAAAATACATCGAAAACGATATATATCTATAATCATTAAAGGACCTCTTTATATACAACATTTTTTGTTTTATTAGTTGAAGGACTTTCCATGTCTCATATAATTATGATATTGTTATATAATTATAAGAATTTTAATTAGAAGTTTCTTCCATAAGGTTGCATAATTTAAACATATATTGACAACCAATATACCGTTTTTTTCCACTGTATTAAATATTGACAACTATTTCATTTATTCAAATAAAGTTATGTAATATAAGTTATAGAATGTTAAATATTATATGGATTTAATTTTAGTATATCATCAATGGAGATTTTTTTCCACTGCATTAAATATTAAATATTGACAACTATTTCATTTATTCAAATAAAGTTATGTAATATAAGTTATAGAATGTTAAATATTATATGGATTTAATTTTAGTATATCATCAATGGAGATTTTTTCCTAATTCATTATTGGTTTATTTTAAATTGATTATCAATATAAATGCTAGTTTTTATGTTTGTTCTTATTTATTTGGTGTCCGCAAGAACTTTGTATTAGTTTTGACGCAACTTTGAATAATTTTAGTATATTATCAATGTAATTTGGTATATCTTTCAATTATATGAAATATCAAATAATGACATTTCATTACTATTGTGATAATTTAGTTTATATATTGTATTTTTAATAATCTTAACGGTCCTATTTTTTTTTTCTAATAATCGTAATGCTTTTACTAATTGTACTTTTTACAAATCTCCTAATATGTTATAATTTTTATCTTACTTTATAATTTTTTATAACTATGTTATTTTCAAGATTGACTGCCTTAATAGTTTTTTTTTCAGTCTATTCAATTTTATATTTCATTGTACAAGATCATCGTTTGTATGTATTCTGAAATTTCACTTTAAAAATGTTTAATGTTTACACCTTGATATCAATTTTTTTTAATAAACCCGTGTAATAATTATGGAATATATATCTCATTTTAATTAACATTTACTTCTTTCATTATATCAAATTCCTCATTAAACGGATATATTTTTGGAAAGTAATAATTATAATGGGGCAGCATTATCTAAGACGTAAATGCTTGATATACTTTTGGAGGAAACAAATCAGGATCATTAAAAAATTTATATAAAGAAAATAAAAATTTTAATTTGGTAAAATTATGGATAAATTACTGGCGAAAATTATTTTGGAAGCTGTTGTATTTTGTAAGGTATAATAATATTACAAAATTTGAATATATATATATATATATATATATATATATATATATATATATATATATATATATTGATGTGTAGATTTACAAATTTTATTGTTACTATATAAAAATATAAAAGTAGGTTGATATGATATACAAAAAGATAATAATTTCAATGATATTTTAAAATCATGCCAAAATTAACCGGATTCTTATGACATAAAAATTATAAAAAATCATAATCATCTCTAATATATAAAAATAACATTTTGGTAATTAATGTCAGTTCCCAATATAGTTAATTTCTGTTTTGTTAAAGATGCGTAATATCTTTTCCTGTTTATTTGAAAAGTTTCAGAAAAGTAGTTAACCGATTTCATGTAATTTGTGACAAAGAAAATCGAAATATATGAATACATATATTTGATATAGGAACAAAAAAATAATCGAAAAAAAAGAAGGTACTGACCTTCTAATGCACAAGAGTGGATGTTTGAAGCAGAGAATGATGATGTAAATTATAAACAATAATAATGATGTTGTAGGAGAAGGTTTGAAGAAAAGAAACGATTGAAAATAAGTGTGAGTCGCAGATTCAAGGATGAATCTTTTATGTATGTGATAATTTGAATATGATTTTTCGGTATTAATGATTTCCTAATAAAAGTATATTTTATATTAATGGTTTACTAATATAAACTGATTTATATTAATGGTTGATATTAATGCGTTGATTGAAATGATTTTGTTAGTAATATGATTTTAAATTGACCATATTAAAATCTTCATAACCGGAAATTGAAGATTTAAAATATGGAAATCTTTTATTGAAATTAAATACATTCCATTTCAACGAATGTAAGTTATTGTTTGACGATTGGAAAACATTTATTGGATTAAATATATTCCATATAGGGAAGATGATGTCAGCAATTTGATCTAAGGGTGGAAAAAATAAGATTGAAATACAATCAAGGGTCCAGATTATTTAAGATGATGTCATAAGGTTTCTCTTTTAGTAATATTTAGAGATGCTTATATTCTACTTGCGATAAAAGAAATATGAAATTTTGAAATATTTTCAAGGCATTGTTTAGTTTTCTAAAAATGATCTAATATTTAAAGAGAAAAGCACTAGAATAGCCAATTTTTAAAAGATTTTACCATAAAATACCCACGAAAATGGAAAATAACATAAATAGTCATAGTTTTCTCTTGGAAAATTGGTGTTGCCAATTTCCAAAAGTGGGTTTTTCCTATTTTTAAGCATGAATTTCGAATTTTAGATATAATCAAAAAGGACAAATTTGTGTTCTCCTCCATGACACCTTCATTTTGATATATAATATGTCAAAAACACATTAAAAATGAATGATAAATTATTAAATTACATGTTAAAGTGAGGTTTTTGGATGAGTATAAACAAGTGGTTATTGGGTAACTTCATCCCACATTGGTGGGAGTTCGAAAAGAAATTTTTTTTAACTACAAAGTCTAGCTAAATTTGTAAGACTTAAGGAATCGAGGTTCTCTCTTGCATGCACACGCATGGGGGTGCACATTCGAGCCAATTTGGCTTGGGTTCGCTGAATTTGTGTAAAAGTACACATCCCACGGGGTACAAATGCACCACCGGTCGACTAGAAAAGTTCAACGGCCTTTTTCATTTATTTTCTTTTTGTTTAACATTTACAAACCTGAATTAAGAGTCATTAATCATGGATTTTGGTTTTGATTTCTTGATTAATTGTCTTATTTAATTGTGACAATTACGATTTCATACTAATCACATTAATTACATCTATGTATTCTAATAAAAGAGTAACTTTAATCTCCATTTGACATGTGTCACTCCAATACAACTTCTCATTAATATTATGCCACATGTCAAAGAGATATATTAGGCAACACTTCAAAATTCAAATTTACTTTTTCTAATTATATGTTAAATTTGAAGTTATAATAACTTGAAATAATTGGTATATCTTATAATTAATAATTTATTTAAAATAATTGATAAATAATTTTTGAATTTTTACTATGAAAATTTAATTTATTTTGTAACTGTGGTTCCCACAGGTTATAAACTAGTTATGTAGTATAAATACAACACCTATGTGACTGATTGAAAGATACTGAATAATTGTGGTTCCTCTCTTACGACCCTGCTTCTTCTTCCGCCTCCTTCTGCAACCAATGTATTTTCCAGATCAGTGAGGGTTTGTGTGATAATTATGGCTTTATAAATGTACTCGTTACTTCATCATAAATGTACTCGTTACTTCATCATAAGAGCCCATCACTTCATCATCACAACCATATTTCAACTTCAACTTTCCTATAAACTAAAACTGAGTTAGGGCTAATAATTAATTAGGACTTGGAGTGGTTTGGGGATCCATCTCATTTTCATATAAGCGTTTTTGTTTGCATCCACATATTCTTGTTTGGGGGTTGGAAATATTAGTGCCATTTTCTCAAAGAAAGAGCAAGTTTCTCTTCTCATGTTCAAACATAGTGTCCAAGATGATTATGGAATGTTGTCATCGTGGGTTGGAAATGAGTGTTGCATGTGGGGAGGAATCAAGTGTGATGGTGTCACTAGGAATGTTCAACACCTTCATCTCAGAGGAGATTACTACAACTACTACTACATAACTGTTAATAAGGTGAGTTCTTCTGTAGCACCTGGTTCCTGGCACGTACTCCTTGTGAATTATATTCTAATTTTATGCATTTTTTCCCTGGACTCGGCGAGTTGAAGGACCAACTCGCCGAGTAGGAGCGGGACAAGGCGCGGGGTTAGAACTTTGTACTCGGCGAGTCGGTACCTGGACTCGGCGAATAGATCATGTTTAGACAAAAACCCTAATCTGGGTGTTTGCACCCTATTTAAACTCTCTAGGCTTCCTTAGTCCCTAACACTTCCAGAGAACCATAGAAAGAAATCCTAGCCCCCATATTGTTCTTGAGAGTGATTTTTGGCTTAGTGGAGAAGGTTCGGAGCTTAGAGGAAAGAAGAGGAGGTTGAAGTGAGCAAGGAGGGGAGGTAGATCCGGAATCTACACTGTGAGAAGCTTCCATTCAGGTAGAAAAGTTCTTACCTTGTTCATTAGTTCATTAGATCCCCTTTTTGTCCCAAATTAGTGGTTTCAAGCCCTAAAACCTCAAATTCCATGTATTTATGCTTTAAGTTCTGAAAGAACTTTGGATTGGGATCTTATGGACATCCTAGAAGTATAAAGTCTCTGTGGTTGGAGTTATTGAGGTCCCTATTGAGTGTATGACCCCTTAAAGAGCTTGGATTTGCCTTCTTGAGCTTATAGGGCCATGCATGCACGTAAAGTTTGCAACTTTACGTGATAAGCATGCCCTAGGAGCATAGATTTATGGGTTAGAAGCGTTGCATGTCCCAATTTTGGTCTGTTTGGGAAGTGGGACGTAGGGACTCTGCGAGTTCTATGAAGATGGTCTTAGACTCGGCGAGTTGGATGAACAACTCGGCGAGTCCTATGAAGATTGCCTGGAGCTCGCCGAGTTGTTCTTCAAACTCGGCGAGTCATATGAGCTTTCACAGAGTAAGAGGGGTTTAAGTGTTGAAGGTTCAACCCTTCGTATCTGCACGCGGAATTAGCAGTGTAGCATAGTCCCAAAACCCCAAACCCTCTTATGGGGTGTTATGGTGAGGATTGGAAGCAAGTAGGAGATCCGCTCGAGGAACTCGGCGAGTTGCTCGCAGACTTAGCGAGTCGGGACATGAGTCGGCCCCATAGTCCCGAGTAGTGAGTCAAGGGTGACTCAGTGCGTGGAAAGAAGGACTTGGCGAGTAGGACCGGATTAGTAGGGGAAGGACTCGGCGAGTCTGTGCCACGACTCGGCGAGTCCAGTCAACTGGAAGTTGACATTGGACCAGGGATGGGTCAGTTAGTTGACCTAAGGGTGTTTATGAGTGGCTAATCAATGTTTATGGGTTTGTAGCCGGAAGATTACCGGTGCAGCAGCCAGACGACCAGCAGTCAGACTTTCGGTAGCTACTCTTCGAGGTGAGTTTCCTTCCAGTAGTAACGGGTCTAAGGCACCAAGGCCGACTCGTATAGACGATATGTTAGTGTCGGAGTGTGGGCAGAGCCCGTATCTCACAGTTGAGTTTGATTATGATATATGCCAGTATGATAGAATTTTTTATACTCGTTGTCTGTGTGATACTTGTATGTTATGGTTGAGCAACTGAGTGTGGGCAAGGCCTGTATCTCTTTGATAGCGGAGTATGGGCAAGGCCCGTATCTCCCAGATAGCAAAGTATGGGCGAGGCCCGTATCTCTCGGATAGCGGAGTGTGGGCGAGGCCCGTATCTCCCAGCTAGCGGAGTGTGGGCGAGGCCCGTATCTTCATGAGTGTGGGTGAGGCCCGTATCTCCTAGCTGTTCGTCGCATGTTTGTATGGTATGAGGTATTATGGGGGAACTCACTAAGCTTAGTGCTTACAGTTTCAGTTTTTGTTTCAGGTACCTCTTCTTCGAAGGGGAAGGAGCTGACACAGTAGCGGCCCATCACACATATGTCTCGTATTTCCGCACCGGGAGATCTTCCTGGGGATTTGTACTCTGACATTTGTTATGTTTTTATGAAAATGTTTTCCAGACATACGATATCTTTTATGAAATGTTATGATCGGTGAACGTTTTATTCCTGGTGTTTTACTAAGTATATGTTTTAAAAATGAAATTTTTGGCTCGTATTTTTAGGGATGTTACATCTTCTTTGGCAGAGTTGAGGCATCTCAAATACCTCGACTTGAGTGGGAATCTTTTTCAAAGAAGTCAGATTCTTTATTTCATTGGATCCTTGAAACAGCTGAGCTACCTCAATCTCTCTGATGCTGAATTTATAGGTATTATTCCTCCTCACATTAGAAATCTTTCTAATTTAAAGGTTCTTGAAAGAGTTAAGTTTGAGGAGATGACGAAAGCCCAAAAGCTCGATGTTGGCTTCAATTCTACAAAAGCTGGGACATGGTGCTTCACATGATTCCCTCCTTAAAAGAGTTAAGTTTGAGGAGATGTAGTCTTTCCAATGTTAATCTTGGTGCTTTTCTTAATTCGAGTAGAGTACTTCCCAACATCAAACACCTCGATGTTGGCTTCAATTCTACAAAAAAAAAAAAAAAAAAAACAGTCTTCGTGTACACAATCATTAAAATTGTAACGTCTGACTCTCAGGTAATAATTTTATTGTAACACCCTGTTTATTATATATCAAATGATGGTCTCGTAGAGCTAATTGTCACACCCTAAGAAATTGGAGGTTAAAAGTGTAAAATCCGGACTTAATTTGTAAGTATTATGGAAGGCATGGACTAATTGGTAATTATTGGGACTTCATTGAAGAGATTTTGGAGGTTTAGGGGTTGAATGGTAACATATGGAGCTGAATTGTAATGAATTATGAAGTCAGGGGCTGTTTTGTAATATAATGGACGTAATTTGAAAGGAGTTTAGATGGCAGGGGTTAAAAAGATAAATTTTGGATCTATTTTGAAGAAGTGGGGGCAGGAGGGACCATCTTGGTCATTATGGAAAAGATGGAATGAAGGATGGGATATATAAACCCGTTAGCCTTTTTACCCTAACCTTAATGGTATGTTGCAGCCGCCATCTCACCCCCCTTATACCTCCCTTCAGCCGCCACATTGCATAACACTCCCAACCGCACCATTTTCCTCATTCGTTTTCCGATCAGACCAGGTAGCCAAGCCGCTACTCCGCCATCGGATGCAACGCTGCTGCCGGAGATGTTGTGGGCAGACGACAAGTCGCCGAATCAGAGTGGAGTTGGGTCATTGTGTGCGGGTCGTAAGCCATCTGAGACACTCGGTAAGCTAGATACACTGCAATTCTACTTCTCCTTCGTTCTGTTTAGCGGTTCGACGTCAGGGTATGTCGGTTGTGGCTGCCACCATCCGTTGGCCGCCATTTCTGCTATACTCCGGCGACGTCAACCGCTTGGGAGGCCAACAGATGTTATATGCTTGAGTATTCATGTGTTGTTGTTGTGCTTGCTGGTTGTAGTGCTTCTTAGTGATTTCGATGTGGATTCGCATGCGTTGGGCTCTCTGTCGAGTGAAGTTATGAAGAACCACCATGGCAGCCGGCCATGGTGGCTGCTACCGTCACTGCCCACCGTAGGTGGAAGATTTGGGTCCGTTTCTCGAGCAAAGGAGTGTACTTCTGTTAAGTGTGTGTTTTGTGTGGGTGTATGGTCGGAGTCCTCAGAAAAGTCATTACCACCACCATAGGGTGGTGGCTGCCACCATCTGTCGCCGCCGGCCATCACAAGGTGGTTGCGTGACTGTGTGTGTGCTTGTTTAGTGTGTTTATTTTGATATTTAGCATTGTATAATGTAAATCACAGCTTGGAATAATAAAAGAAATTAAAAACCACCACTTTAGGGTGGTAGCTGCCGCCTCATGCCGCCACCGGTCGCCGTGTCGTGTGGCGGTGTGCTTAGTTGGGTTGGGATTGCTAGTTTGTGGATGTTTGGTCAAGGGACTAAAACCTTAATGGGCCTTGAAACCCTAATGGGCCCAATGAGGCTTAATGGGCATAAAAGCCCAAACATGTGTCTAATGGGTTTAATGGACCCCTAATGGATCCAAGGACTTAATTAATGGGCCTATTGGCCTAAGATGGGTTGGAAACCCTAAT
This sequence comes from Lactuca sativa, assembly GCF_002870075.4. NCBI lineage: Eukaryota > Viridiplantae > Streptophyta > Magnoliopsida > Asterales > Asteraceae > Lactuca > Lactuca sativa. The sequence continues at coordinate 86,574 of NW_026440196.1, read as the reverse complement.
ATTGGATTTATGGGCTTGGACTTATTGAGACCCACTTGTGGGCCATTGGAATAATAGAATTGTGTGATTAAGCCCAATCACACCATATGACTTATTTAGAAGAAGGATGGACTTAATGGATTAAGTCCTTAATGGGTTAAGTGAGAAACACTTAACCCTAATCATCATTTTATGTGAAACCCTAATTTCACTTGGGTTTATTGTTGGGCCTTGATGATTACGTTATTAATGGGCCATCCAAAGTCAAGCAAATGGACTAGAATATCTAATGGGCCTAGAGTAAGGCCCATGTAAGGGGTTTGGGCCCAATTTAGAAAATTAGGCCATAGATGGGCCATAGTTTGGGCCTAAATGATTATATGATGTTGGGCCTTAGAATGAGACCATGTAAAGGTTTGGGCCCAATTTGGAAAATTAGGCCATATATTGGGCTTTGAGCCATAGTTGGACTTTTGGGCCTTTGGATTGGGCTTTGGGCTTAAATAAGCCAAGATAGGGGTAATGTAGTAATTACCCAAAGCATGTACTTATGGTTACGAAAGGGAACCCAAGTATTAATTGGGTAATGTTTTGATATTGACAGACCGGGAATCTTTTATCCAGTAGCTGGGGTTGAGTCTGCGGGACGCCAACAGTGTGGGGTTGAGTCTTCGGGACTTCAGTAGTGCGAGGTGAGTTACCTTCCAGTAAGAGTGGGTCTACGGCCACAATGTCGACCCACTAGTAGGAGTTATTTGTTAGATGATTGTCTTTGTGATAATTATCTAGTGTATTGTTATCTGATATGTTTTATATGCTAGGATGCTATGACATATGTGTTAGTAGTGGTAGGGGTGATATAGCCTATAGTTACCAGTTGAAAGATACCGAATGGGTAGATAGTACTCATGCATGCCTAGCAGTATGATCATGATATGCTATTGAGTGATAGTGGTAGGGGATGAAATAGTCCCCGGTTACCGGTTGAAAGATACCGAAGGCAGTTACCGGTTGAAAGATACCGAAGAGGTAGACAGAACCCATATATGAAATGTTATTAAGTGACCAGTATGGTTATGATATGCCATTATGTGATTCAGTATGTTTATGTTATGTTATCATGGAACCAATATGTTTATGACTTGTTGATAGGGGGTGAAATAGTCCCCGATTACCGGTTGAAAGATACCGATGGCAGTTACCGATTGAAAGATACCGATGGCTGTTACCGGTTAAAGATACCGATGGTAGTTACCGGTTGAAAGATACCGAAGGGTTATACAGAACCCAGGCAATGCTTATCTATTTGTTTATGATATGTTGGTAGGTGATCATTATGTTATGATGTTAGTATGTGATCGATATGTTATGATGTTAGTATGTGATCAGTATGCTTATGATATATTATTATGTAATGGTGGTAGGGGTGAAATAGTCCCCGGTTACCGGTTGAAAGATACCGATGGCAGATACCGATTGAAAGATACCGATGGTATTATGTGGTATGTGGTATAATGTGGGAACTCACTAAGCTCCGTGCTTACGGTTTACAGTTTTGGTTTCAGGTGCTTTGTTTTCAAAGGAAAGGAATCAGCTCGATCGCAGCGCATCACACTATGTTTTCCGCACATGAGATCTTTGGGATTACATTCTGATATGCTTTTATGATAAAATGCTTTGATTATTGACACTTGGGTTTTATGTAATAACCTAATTAAAAACGAAATTTTTGGCCTTGAATTTTGGAATGTTACAAGTTGGTATCAGAGCCTTGGTTTGAGGGACTTAGACACACTTTCGGGTGTGTCTGGACTCAAACTGAGGGCTTGGTATGAAATTTTTCAAAAGAAAATCATTTTATAACAAGAATTTGAAAAGAATTTGGACGGAGAAAAGAACTCTGAAAAGAACAAGGTGTGTGATGCGTGTAATCAGCCAAGCTCAAGTAAGTTTTCCCCCAAGATACCCATACATGTTGTGTTATGATATGATATGATTATGAGAACGGCATGCTAGACTAGGGCTAAGGATCTAGGAAGATGCCTTATATGCCTGTTGTATGTGCTTGCTGAATTACATGATAGTACTGATCAGTCAGTGATAGGATAGCCTATAAAGGTTATGCCTGATTGTATGAGCCTTTGGAGTTACATGCTAGTATAGATCCCTAACAAGAGGATAGACTAATCTGATTGGAATATGTTGGTGAGATTTTCCATTGTCTGAATGCTGCTTGCTTGGTGCTTTGAGGGACTCTTAGTAATGTCAGCTAGCTACTAAGTGAATATGCTAAGTCACGAATGGCTATATTCATGAGGTAGCTAGTTGACATTAGTGGGAAGTTCTTTAGTAGTTGAGGACTAGGTGAGTACGGGAACCTAGGAAAGCTTAGGATATGCTTAGTGGGTTAGTAGTGAGGTTCAGTGAGATTTGGGTGTACCAGTTGAGGAAGTGACTTGGAGGATTTGGGAGGATTGCTGAGGAAAGTATGGATATGTGTGGAAGGTAGTATCGGGCCCGTACTACTGAAAGCACAGGATCCATAGTCGAATCAGTGAGAGTCTTGGAGAATCTAAGAAGCTTTAGGGAAGAGTTTGTGACCCAGTGTGGGGACAAAGGATGTTCTAGTTGTTGCAGCTTAGCCATTGGCAAGCGAGCTAGTGAGCATGACAGGGTGTCAGACCCTGAAGGATATGATTTCCAAGAGTTGCAGATGCGGGATCGATTTGGGAGCACCCTGGAAAGAGATGTGCGTGCCAGGTGCGTATAGTAGAGCGTCTCGGGAAGAGACCCATGACTTCTGATCATCGGGTGAAAGGCCAGCAGGGCCTAAGTCAGTGTAGCGCGTACGAGAAGGTACACGAGGGAGTTTGTTACTCCAAGGGTTTATGCTGCTACAGGGTAGCGGGGTTGGTCATGTCAACAGAAGGGGATCTGATTTCAAGAGTACTCATCAAGATTTCCAAGGATGGGAGATCTCGAGGTTTAATCGGTGATTAAACGCTAGCATGGGCAGTCACAGGTTGTCATCGGTGGGATATTAGAAAGCGAGGAGGATTGGGAATCCTTCAATTCTCATGTAATGTGAAGACTTAGTCGAATCTAAGTGGGGGAGAGACTTTTTTATAAAGTTCTCCAACTGTGAGTTCTGGTTGCGCGAGGTGCAATCTCTTGGGCACCTTGTCAACCAGAAGGGCATTCTCGTTGATTCGGTCAAGATAGAGGCAGTGATGCAGTGGGAGATTCCGAGGTCTCCAACCGAGATTCGGAGTTTCCTGGGTCTATCGGGTTATAATCAGAGGTTTTTACGGGACTTCTCTGAGATTATGGGTCCTTTGACCCGACTGACTAAGAAGTCGGTGGCCCTTTGCTGGGGGCCTGGACAACAGGCAGTGTCACAACCCAAAACTGATAAAGGCGGAATACGTTTCGGGGTGGAGGATGTCATGTACAGTATCATCACAATTGCATAATAGTAAAAACAAGAAACATACAACCATTTCATTTCCATAGTGAGTTTAATTACAAACATGTTCTGTAAAGTTTCAATAGACACCAAAATATAACAAAAATAAGAGATGAATCTCGTATGCTCCATCTTCTCCAAAATGCGGCACATGTACCTATCTATCTTTGACCTGAAGATACAAGTTATTTTGAAAACGAGTATCAGCATAAAGTTGGTGAGTTCATAAGAATTTAGTGTGGTTCATGTATAAAATGGGTTAAAACTTATAGTGTTAAAAGCTGCAATTTATTTTTATAAGTAGTAGAAAACCCTAGAAAATCCTATATTTTCCAGAAAATACATCGTAAGTGAAAACCTTTAAATTACATGTAAGTCTTATCATTGAAGACTGTTCGTTGTAAAAGTATAGTAGTAAATCTCCAGTAGGTAGTATAGATAAAGAAAAGTTATGCCTGATGACAGTAATAGTGGTGCGAACTTTCATTAGTAATAGATATTTACTTACTTCGGGATATTAGCTTAGACTTTAGTCTTAGTGTTTTAGTGTGAAATTAGTATATTCCTTTTATGTGACCAATAGTGTGAGAAATAGAGGGTCCGATGACCTTCCCGGTCATCCGTAGCGTAGTGAAGTAGTGCCATCCCTGGGCCTGCTCGGCTCGGAATGAAATTAACAGTCGGGATATAATAGTGTCTTCCCTGTATAGATCTATACATGTAGCGTCTCCTTCCTTCCGGAAAACCCTGGTTACAGTATGTAAGCGCGTAAAGTGTCTTGTAGAGGATTAGTGTGTTATACTCTGGATTAGTGCTTTCTCTTGTATTATAGTGTAGTAGTCTTTTGTATAGTTCATAGAGTGTTCTCTTATTCATGTATCATCTTGTAATAGTAAGAATTATAGAGTATATAGTAGTAGAAGTAACGAGTAGTAGTAGCCTTAACTATACATATTATAGCTAACTTAGTGTGTACGGTTCTTGGCAATTATATGACAGGGATATCGAATGAGATGAAAATGTTCGTATCTAACACCAATATACATGATATATAACTAAGAAATCAACGACAGTCGGACGGATAACAAATACCCTAAGCCCACACCAAACAAGAACAGGAAATAAGGCGAGCTATCGGTCCTAAGTCCTTCAAGTCTTACTTATATAAATATATTAGTGTAGATACATTTTACAAGAAAAGTAATTTAATAAAAATCTTAACAAAAAGAATGCATTTAGAAAATAGTTTATTTTTCCAAAGTAGTTTTTAAAAAACGTAGAATTCTTTTATAAAGCATAGTGATAAATCACATGTGATTTGAACTACGGATGGTAAATCACATGTGATTGATTTCCATAAAATGTACATTTGACTTGTATCCCCTCCCCCTAAAACATGTAAAAACAGTGAAAAAGGTTCATTATTGGGTATGAACTCACCTGAAATCGGGTAAATCGGGTGAAAGTGTCGGTTGAGCGTTTGGTGTCAAGTAAGGAGTTGTACACCTTTTATGTCACACCCCCGAACCAGACGGCGAAAACGTCCGAGGGCTGTTGTGACTTAATTGAATACCATAACATTGAATATATATGAAACATAACATCATTCGTCACCATGCATTAATATAGTACAACCGATAAAGTTTACATTGAGTACATTGTTTAAACATTACATTCCCAAAAATAAATTGTTCGATTCATAAATAAACGAACTGCAAGCCATCACTGAGTACATTTTCCTTTGGTTCACTTGTTACCTGAGAATACAAGTATTTTGAAAAACGTCAACATATGAAATGTTGGTGAGTTCATAAGCGGTATTTGAAAAGCAACGTTTTGTATTATTTTGAAAATCACCAGAAAATCCGATATTTTCTGAAAAAAGTTTTTGAGTAAAAAGAAGTTTGTGAAGATCCATAAGTATGCTTGTTTGTTTCTATAGTTGTAAAAAAAATGTTCATTATGCTTGTGTACATTTCGAAACTATATGTATTGTAAAACCCTAGGAAAACCCGATGTTTTCCTAATTCTTTGAATTCCATGAAGTTGAAAATAAAACCATCGCGGCGTGTGAAGTCATTAATTCCAGGCGACGTCGGATTATTGCGCATGGTGAATTGCTATAAACACGCGTTACGTAAACGACCAGTTTACAACTATACTAACGATCCCGTAGGCGTCGTCCGTACTATTCACGTAATCCAACCGCCCTGACTTCGAGTAATCCCACATCCGAAGAGAAAGAGGGCACGAAGACCTCGATAACTCCATTAGCCGGTTGAGGATAAAAAAAAAGAGTACGAGGGGCCTTTGACCCGCCTCGCATTAAAATAACCGACTTTACTAGCAGTACCAAAGGACCCTTGGGGACCAATAGTATAAAAGCCATTGAAAGTCCTTTTACGCTGTGTTAGATCATGTAAGACCCAACAACTCGTAAGGTAGAAGTCTTCGGGCCTAAAGATCAGGTCATTGGGCTAGCTAGGCCCAACAAACAAGATTTTACACTTTGGGGCCCAAAGATGGTGCGTAGACGTCTGTGCACTCTCACGTGTATATTAAATTCCCAAATGTTACTTGTGTGAATCGAGTTATCGTCGTGTTAGTAGTTTCGAGTTGTTATTGATTCGAGACCGAATCAATTCGTTTAACAACGATTTTTGGTATTGTTGTGTATTGTAGTTCGTCGGTAGTCGCGGTGCCAATATTTGATCACGTTGGGTGTATTGAATTAGCCTTGAAAATTTTCTGTTTTCAGCCCCTCTTTATTTTGTAAATTTACTTTTTCAACCCTTTAATTAAATAAATTTCCGGTTTGGTCCTTAAACCATTTTTCTTGACATTTTAACACCAAAACTTATTGAAATTGATATTTTTCAGCATATTTTAGGTTGAAAACAGTTTGAGTCCTTGAAAATACAGTTTTCTCGGTTATAACCCCTCTTTTTCGCAGTTTTTACAATTTTGGCCCAAATTGGAAATTTTTTGCAACTTTGGTCCTTTTTTAAATTTGAAAAGCATTTTAAACCTTAGAAAAGGTCTTGGAACACTAGTAGTCCACTGTTTTACAGAAAAACACAGTTTTGGCCCTTCAAAACAGAAAATTTCGCATATTGGGCCCTATTGGGCCGAAAATGTCATTTTTGGCCCATTAAGCTTGAAATTTATGTTTTTAATCCTCCAAAAGAGTATATTTTCAGAAAATACATTATGGAAACTGTTTTGACTCATCTCACCCATCAGAATTCGAAATATTTCATTTTGGGCCCTTTAACTTTATATTTTTAACATTTTATGTCCAAAAATTGAGTTTTTAGCCCAAAGAAAATGTTATTAAGCCATTTAGCTATTTTTCTTGGAACACTTTGTATGTAGAAATATATTTGATGCTAGTATCATTTAACATAAAGTATATCTCGATTTTTAGGGGTTTATGGCTAGATCCAACATTATGAACACACAAAAACACACATATAAGCATAGAAATCATACAAGGCATACAAAACACATATAGATCTACACTTTCACTTGTATTCCCCCCCCCCCCACTAAACTTATAAAACAGAAAAATAGGGAGTATGAAACTCACCTTAGGGTGTGGTTTCGGTTTTTGAAGAAAAGATGGAAGAAAGCTTGGTGATTTTTGGCCTTAGCACCCTTTTCTTGAAGATCTCGAGTTTGAGGTGATTCTAGGATGCAAGATCACGACTTTTGCATGGATTAGGAAGAGATTTTGATAAAACAAAGAGTCTAAGTCATAGATCCAAGCGTAACCTTACCTTAGATGAAGAGTTTGTGGAAATATCCTCTTGAAAGCCTCCTAATTTTCGAGATTTTTGAGTGGAGAGGAAGGATGTGTTCTTGAGTATTCTAGAGAGAATTTGTGAGAGATTTGTGTATGTGTGTGTTTGAAATGGCCGAGAGCAAGAGAGAGAGAAAGAAGAAATGATCTTTGAAGTGATGTGCATGGAAACATGGAATAACTTGCATGGAGATCCAAAAGACAATAATGAGGTGTCAATTGCAAGTCAACTCTCTTCATCTCTTCTTGGGTTTGGGCCTTGGGCCGAGAGTTTTGAAGGGAAAAGGAAAAATTTGGGCTTTTTGCCCCTAAGCCCAATATTAGAGTTTGTTTGGGTGAGTTTTAACCTAAAAGAAATATAACATGATTTTTACATTTTGTTGGACTAGTTTAGGTTATTCATGGATCAAAGCTTTTAATTCATTTCATTCTAGGCCCAATATGGCCCAAAATGTTGAAATAAATTAATGTGGGTCCAATTAGAGCCCAACTAGGGTTCTAAGCCCATGATAGTCAAATTGGAAGCTTATTGGTCCATTGAGTCCAATAAGGAAGTCCTAGTCCAAAATGGACCTAAACAAGAACTTCTAGGGTTTCCAATTGTTTGATGACCATTTGTAGTACTTGTATGATGTATTTAATTGAAGTTTTTGATGTCATAATAATAGGTATCACACATGCTCTTAAATTTTTGATTCAACATTTACTTGAGTGTATAGATTACATGACACAAAATTTCTAGTTGTGACATCATCCCCCCGTTAGAGGGAATTTCGTCCCGAAATTCTGATTGAAGCTAGGTTTGAGAAGGCTAGAATAGGTGAGGGTACTTTTGCTTCATTTGGTCTTCGCGTTCCCACGTGAATTCTGGCCCACGCTTTGCATTCCACCGTACTTTCACGATCGGGACGCGACTTTGCTTAGTACGCTTCACCTCCCTGTCCATGATTTCGATTGGTTCTTCAACGAACAGGAGATTCTCATTGATTTCGATCTCGTCAAGAGGAATGACGAGGGTTTCATCTGATAGGCACTTCTTCAGATTAGAGACATGAAACACGGGGTGTACACCGTTTAGCTCTGCGGGTAGTTGCAGTCTGTATGCTACCGGACCTATTCGGGCGACGATTTCAAAAGGTCCAATGTATCGTGGGTTTAGCTTTCCCCGTTTTCCGAAACGTATAACCCCTTTCCAGGGTGAGACTTTCAACAGTACTCGATCACCGACCTGAAATTCTAAGGGCTTTCGCCGTTTATCGGCGTAGCTCTTTTGTCGGTCACGCGATGCTTGCAATCGAGCTCTGATTTGAACGATCTTTTCCGTGGTTTCGCGAATGATCTCCGGTCCCGTTAGTGCCTTGTCCGACGTATGTGTTTTTGCTAGCTGGGTGTCACCTACTTCAGCCCAACATAACGGTGATCTACATTTACGCCCGTACAGTGCTTCGAAAGGAGCCACCTTGATGCTCGAATGATAACTATTGTTATATGAGAACTCGACCAGAGGTAGGTGGGTATCCCAAGACTTCCCAAAGTCTATCACGCATGCGCGGAGCATGTCTTCGAGCGTTTGGATGGTTCGTTCGCTTTGACCATCCGTTTGCGGATGATAAGCGGTGCTCATGTCGAGGTGAGTTCCCATTGCCTTGTGGAGTGATTGCCAAAAACGTGAAGTGAACCTACTGTCCCTATCCGAGATAATAGATTTTGGCACTCCATGGAGTCTCACGATTTCTCGTAGGTACAAACGCGTCAATCTCTCCATCTTGTAGGATTCCTTGATTGGTAGGAAATGGGCAGATTTCGTTAGTCGGTCGATTATTACCCATATGGTGTCTAGTCCGTCCGACGTCTTGGGTAGCTTGGTCACGAAATCCATAGAAATTCCCTCCCATTTCCACTCAGGGATTATTGGTTGCTGCAATAACCCTGAGGGCTTCTGGTATTCCACCTTTACCTTGGCACACGTAAGGCACTTACTAACGTAGGTAGCAATTTCTGCCTTCATGTTAGGCCACCAATAGTGTTGTTTAATATCCAAATACATCTTATCTGAACCAGGATGAATGGAGTATCGCGTCTTGTGGGCTTCCTTCATAACTACCTCCCTATATCCTCCGACCTTAGGGACCCAAATACAGTTCATGAAGTAGTATACCCCATTCTCCTTTGATTCTAGGTTCTTCTCCATCCCGCGCAATGCTTCGCTTGCCTTGTTTTCCGTTTTCATTGCCTCCGACTGGGCTACCGCAATTTGAGTGGCCAGATGAGTTTGAATGGTTATCGAGAGAGTTTTCGCGCGGCGATTAGAGTACTCCTTCCGACTTAACGCGTCAGCTACCACGTTGGCCTTGCCTGGGTGGTACTTGATCTCGCACTCATAATCGTTTAGCAATTCAACCCATCTTCGTTGCCTCATGTTCAGCTCCTTCTGGTTCAAGATGTGTTGGAGACTCTTGTGGTCCGTGAAGATGGTGCACTTCGTACCGTACAGGTAGTGCCTCCAAATTTTCAGAGCGAAGACCACGGCTCCTAATTCTAGGTCATGGGTCGTATAATTTACTTCGTGCGTCTTTAGTTGGCGGGATGCATATGCTATCACTCTTCCATGCTGCATGAGAATGCAACCTAAGCCCTGTTTTGACATGTCACAGTAGACTACAAAATCTTTCGTGTCTTCTGGTAGAGATAGTACAGGAGCACTACAGAGAGCTTGCTTCAAGGTCCGAAACGCAATCTCTTGTTTGTCTGTCCATTTGAATGGTACGCCCTTTTGCGTAAGCGAGGTAAGTGGCTTGGCGATCTTAGAGAAGTTTTGAATGAATCTCCTATAGTAGCCTGCCAGACCCAAGAATTGACGAATTTCAGTGAGCGTGGTCGGAGTTGCCCATCCTTCCACGGCTTTGACCTTAGAGGGATCCACATGAATTCCATCTTGGCTAACTACGTGACCTAGGAAGTTCACACTCCGGAGCCAGAACTCACACTTGGAGAGTTTGGCGTAAAGCTTTTCTGATCGCAGAGTTTCTAGGACTTGTCGGAGATGTTGGCCATGCTCTTCTTTGCTTCGAGAATAGACAAGGATGTCATCGATAAAAACAATGACGAAGTTGTTGGAATAGTGTCTAAGACTGCAACTATATTAGGCAAGTATTTGATCCGGTTGTGCATGGTCCTTTTGGGTTACCTTCACCATTGCAACTTGATAGGATGATTTATTAAGAGAGAGTAAATATTATTAATATATTATGGGAATAATATAATGAATAATATATTGTTATTTGATTAATATAAGTCATAAAATTAATTGGAATTAATTTGGTGACTTAAAGAGATTAATTAAATAAAGGGGTATAAACTGTCAATTGTTTGATAGTTAAGCTTTAGACTGTAAATCCATTAGGATATGCCTTGGACGAATTCTAAGAGCTTTAGGATAGCTAAAATCGTCCATATGCTTATCTATGGAATGGATTTGGATAGCCTTAAGAGAAGATTATCCAATTAGGGTTTAGGTTGTAACCCTTAAGGAGTCTACAAGTATAAATAGACCCCATGACATAGGGAATTCGACACCTCTGATAAAGTAAGGAACCTCTGGTCGAATTTCTCCCCTCTCCTCTCTCCTAAATCATTCTAATTGCTATTGGTGTTTGTAAGCCATTAGAGGAGTGACACTTGTGACTCTAGAAGCTCCAAGACCTCAAGATCAACAAGGAACTCAAAGGTATGATTCTAGATCTGCTTCAATGTTGTTATTTAACCTAATTAGTCATTAGAAGTCTTGGATTCAAAAGCATGTTTAGTAGAAAACCTAGATCCAAGCATTAGGGTTTTGCATGCGCACATAGGAAAGTTCTTATGGCTAAAACCCATCAGTGGTATCAGAGCCTAGCTTGGTTTTCTTTAAATTGTTGCTTGATTAACTGAAACAAACCTGCAAAATTCGATTTTTTGGTTTCTGAGTCACTGACTCGGCGAGTCCCAAGGTGGACTCGGCGAGTAGGCCTGACTCGGCGAGTTCCCTTGTGCACTCGGCGAGTCCAGGCGTCAGGAATGACCAGATTCGGGATTTCTTTGTGTTTATCTTATGGAAACTTACCTTAATGATAATAGATCAACCTAAATCCGATTTTATGATATATATGACTATTATCTTGATCTAGAAAAGGATATTTATCAACTAATTAAATATTTAATTATCTTATATGATAATTAATTAATTATTTAACTATTTTGGTAATTATCTTTCAAAGAAATCTTGAATAAATCAAATATAGATAATTAGGATATTAATTGTTAATTGGAATTATTTGTTATTTGATCCTCCATGTTTTAAATGTTTAAAACCTACCCTCATGTTTTGAAATTTACTTTTGTGATTAAAAGTTATAATTTAGACAACTTAAATTTCAAACCCTAGATTTTAAAAGTTTTAAAATACAACCCTATACTAATATGATATTACTAGAACAATATATATATATATATATATATATATATATATATATATATATATATGTATAACTAAATGCTAGTCTTACCGTTAGTAAGCCTCATTCACGAAGCCGATCTATAAGGTGGGTATAAGGCTGCGGCCTATAAAATGACGCTTAATGGGTGTACACTCACACCCACCGCTTGCTTGATTGGTGGAGGGTCGTTAGCCGAACGGGTAGGATAGGGCAACCTCATTCTCTCATTAAAAGTATAATAAGAAATACAAAGTAACTACACATATTTTCCAAAATTTCCCAATCCTAGTTACTTTAGGAAAAGTGAATTGATGCAATCCCATGAATTTACACTTTGCACCTTGCTAAGATGTTAGTGGAGCATGTGTGATTTACCGGCACACTAATTGGTTCTAAGCGAAGGTGGCAAAGGTTGATTCATTGTTTATCATAGTTCGATGGAGCGTGTGTGGTTTACCGGCACATCGAATAGGTGATTGTTACAATGAAGGCACCATGTGAATTTGCATGGTAATTCACACCCGCTTTGTGATCCTCGGCATCCCAGTCACAAACGAGAGGGGCATATCGAGATTTAAACATGCCATTGAATAGTTTCAATGAATCTCATCCGAACCTAGGAATTCTCAAAAAACACTTAGGACTAATAGTTTAAGTTTTGTGGTGGAGAATTAGTGAATCGTCATTCACTTACCTTCAATTTATTTGCATGTTAGATTACGGCATCCCTTTTCTAGTATGTAAATGTTATTGTTGGATCCTAGCCCTAATTTTCTTATTGGGTGATAATTAGGGATTCTTATTCTAATCTATCTTTGTCCTTTTCTAATTGTAGATGTCGAACGCAAACAACGCTGCTGCTAGTTCTTTCACGTTGATGAGCCTTTGCCAAAAGGTCACCTTCGATGGAACGAACTTTAGCGAATGGATTAGATACATTCGCACCATTGCTCGCTATGAGGATAAGGAGTATGTCCTCGATGAGAAGCTCGAGAAAATCAACCCCGAAATTGCTACTCCCGCCGAAATCACCGCCTTTGAAACTCATGCGCGAGATGCAACGAAGGTACATTGCATCATGATCGCCACCATGAACTCCGAATTCCAAAAGTCCTACGAGGACATGTACCCATACGAGATGCATCAAGACTTATTGGAGAGGTACCACCAAAACGCGAGACAAGAGAGGTACGAGATTTTCACTAACATGATTTCCGCGAAGATGGGTCATGGAGAATCTCTTACCGTGCACTTGCAAAAGATGCAAAGGTATGTCGACCGCCTTCGCAAGTTAAATGTTGACTTCGGTGAGGACTTGGCGATCGACATGGTGCTTCACTCTTTGCCTCCAATGTACAATCAATTTAGGATGACCTACCACATGAACAAAGAAGAGGTCACCCTAAGCAAGCTCCAAGGTCTCTTGAGGGTTGCTGAGAGCAACTTCAAAGACAAGTCTGTTGCACCTACTCCCAATCCGCCCGCTGCTCCTGTCTTGGCTATTGGACAAGGGAAGGGAAAGAAGAGGAAAGCTTCATCAAAGAACTATCGCAAGGTGAAAGCCCGAGATGGTGCCTCTTCTAGTGGGACCAAAGTTGATCCCGCTAAGCCCTGCTCTAACCCGAAGGAGGCAGAGTGCCACCACTGCCACAAGATAGGACATTGGAAGAGAAGCTGCCCGGATTACCTGCAAGCGATCAAAAAAGGAAAGATCAAGCCATCTTTCGCAGGTATATACACAATCAAATCTAACGATTCTAATCATGCTATTTCTTGGGTTCTTGATACCGGTTGTGGTTATCACATTTGTTCTAATGTGCAGGGACTAAGAAGAAGTAGGGATGTGAAGCAAGGAAGGATCAATCTAATCATGGGGAACAGAAGATCGTCGCCTGTGACCAAGATTGGAGTGTATTCTTTAGTGCTTAGAAATAGTTTAGTTTTGGATTTGAACAATTGTTGCTATTCGCCAGAAATGGCAAGAAACATCATTTCATTTCATGGTTTGTATAGACAAGGATTTAGATTTTCTTTTAATAATGAGAATGGTTCTATTTTGGCTTATCTAAATGGTGTCTTTTACTTTGAAGCTATACCATGCAATGGAATATATGAAACCGTTATGATTATTGATAACTTAGGAAATGATGTTTTGAATATTGATTCTTCCACTAGTATGGATAAAGCATCCTTGTGGCATTGTCGTCTTGGACATGTCAACAAGAAACGCATAGCCCAACTCCAAAAGGATGGAGTGTTGGAGTCATTCGACCTTAGGGAAGATGACACATGCGAGTCTTGTTTGCTTGGAAAGATGACTAAGTCGCCCTTCACGAGTACATGTGAAAGGGGCGAGGGTCTATTGGACCTAATACATACCGATGTGTGTGGACCGTTTAGATCAACCACGAAGGATGGGAACCGCTTCTATGTGACTTTTACCGATGACTATAGTAGATATGGGTATATCTACTTAATCAAGCAAAAGTCAGACACCTTTGAAAAGTTCAAAGAGTTCAAGAATGAAGTGGAGAATCAATTAGGCAGGAAAATCAAGATGCTTCGATCCGATCGAGGAGGAGAGTACCTAAGTCTTGAATTCCACGATTATCTCAAGGAGTGTGGAATAGTTTCACAATTGACGCCTCCTAGGACACCACAGTTGAATGGTGTGGCAGAAAGGCGTAATCGAACCTTATTGGATATGGTTCGCTCTATGATGAGTCGTGCTTCGCTATCAATCTCTTTTTGGGGGTATGCCTTAGAGACTGCCGCCCATATCCTTAACCGAGTCCCTACTAAGAAGGTTGCCAAAACACCTCACGAGATGTGGACAGGGAAAGCTCCTTCGTTGGCACATATCAAGGTTTGGGGTTGCGAGGCTTTCGTAAGACGAGATACTCACGACAAGCTTGAACCTCGAAGTGAGCGATGTATTTTCATTGGCTACCCGCAGACATCCTTTGGATATCTCTTCTATAGACCGAAGGACAATGTTGTCTTCGTTGCGAGGAGAGGAGTTTTCCGAGAGAGAGAACTCATAAGCCAAGGAGACAGTGGGAAACAGATCGAACTTGAAGAGATTCAAGAATCGATAGATGAAGGAACCTCTACCGCTGGCGTTCAACCCGAGGAGGAAACTCCGGTTGAACCGATTGACGAATCCTTACCTCTTAGACGTTCTGATAGAGTTAGAGTTCATCCCCAGTTTTATGGCTTTCATATAACTACCGAAGGGGACACGTATATTAGTGATGGTACACTAGTAAACCTTGATGAACCTAATAGCTATAAGGAAGCCATGGCAGGCCCGGAATCTGTAAAGTGGAAAGAGGCAATGGATAGCGAGATCCAATCCATGTATGATAACCAAGTTTGGAATTTGGTTGATTATGTGCCCGGACGTAAGACCGTTGGGTGCAAATGGATCTTCAAGAAGAAGACCGACGTGGATGGAAACGTGCACACATATAAAGCGCGATTGGTTGCGAAGGGCTTTACTCAAACTCCCGGAGTTGACTATGATGAGACCTTCTCACCAGTTGCGAAGATTAAATCTATAAGAGTGATGCTAGCAATTGCCGCGTTTCATGATTATGAGATTTGGCAAATGGATGTCAAGACCGCTTTCCTTAATGGAAAGTTGGCTGAGGATGTTTACATGGCTCAGCCAGAGGGGTTTGTGGATCCAAAGCATCCGGATAGAGTGTGTAAGCTTGAGAAGTCCATTTATGGACTTAAGCAAGCGTCTCGCAGATGGAATCTTTGCTTCGATGAGAAAGTCAAAGAGTTTGGATTTGTACGAAGCGAAGACGAATCTTGTGTATATGTCAAAGCCAGTGGGAGTATAGTAAGCTTCCTCGTTCTATATGTCGATGACATTTTACTCATGGGAAACGACGTCCCGACTCTGCAGGAAGTTAAGTCCTGGCTCGGGAAGTGCTTCGCTATGAAGGATCTCGGAGAGGCTTCTTACATTTTGGGAATAAGGATAGTAAGAGAAAGAAGTAAGAGATTAATTGGACTTAGTCAGAATACTTACTTAGAGAAAGTACTAAAACGCTTTAGTATGGAAAACTCAAAGAAGGGAGAACTACCAATACAAAGTAATGCCAAATTGAGTAAGACTCAAAGTCCGAGTACCGAAGCTGAAATAGCAGAAATGAGCCGAGTACCATACGCTTCCGCAGTTGGCTCAATCATGTACGCTATGAATTGTACTCGCCCTGATGTAGCCTTCGCTTTGAGCATGGTTAGCAGATATCAAGGGAATCCTGGCAAAGCACATTGGATAGCGGTGAAAAACATCCTTAAGTACCTTCGGAGGACGAAGGAATGGTTCTTAGTCCTCGGAGGGAGTGATGACTTGAAGGTGCGAGGGAATAGTGACGCCAGTTTTCAGACCGACAGGGACAACTACCGTTCGCAGTCGGGCTGGGTCTTTACCCTAAATGGAGGAGCGGTGACATGGAAAAGTTCTAAGCAGGAAACCGTAGCTGATTCAACGTGCGAATCAGAGTACATTGCAGCGAGCGAAGCGTCGAAGGAGGCAATATGGCTAAAGAACTTCATCGGTGATCTTGGAGTTGTACCCGCCATAAAGGAGCCAATGGAGATTTTCTGTGATAACGAAGGCGCGGTTGCCTTAACCAAGGAACCGAGGGATCATGGTAGATCAAGACATATCGACAGAAAGTATCACTTCATTAGACATCGTGTAGAAGAAGGACAACTCGTAGTGAAGAGGATATCATCAGAAGATAACCCAGCAGATCCGCTTACGAAGGGACTGAGTAGGGTTAAGCACTTGCAGCATGCTAGGAGTATTGGGCTGAAGGATGATATTAGCGTAGATTAGATAGTATTAGAAACGTGTAATAGATAAATGTAATTGACATTTGATGATTAAATAAAGGAGTTTTATTTATGAGTAATGTTACTATCTTATGTTAATCGTTTAGCTGTTGTTTCACTTTGCATGTTTTGACTTCCAGAATAATTGAGTTTATTAGGAATAATCGAATTGTTCAAATGGTCCACAATCGTTCATATGTTGGAGGTAGATATGAAAGAAGATTGTCATGAATTGGTGTGTAGAATGTCTAAATGGTGTTAGACATAGCAAAGGATTGCTGCAACGTTCATGAGTGCTTATGAACTAGTTTTGAGCATTGGAATAAACCCACGCTTGCTGGAATCACCTTATGGAATACGATATAAAAAGTGATCGCAAGACGATAATATCATATAGTCTTAAAACCTAGATATATGGTTTATTATTTTTTAATTGATTGTACATTGATAATACGAAAACGCATCAGTAACTTGGTGTTATAAAACGTATTGTTGTGTATAGTTGGTTAATGAATAAGTAAATGCATATAAGTCGAAGTTTATCTGTAACTTTTATCTAAGAAGGTAAAAGCGATATCTCGGCCGCTCGATGCTTTGATTTGACTTATGTGCCGGGCCCGATCAGAACTGAATTGATGTGTTCGATTAAGTTCTATGTCAAATAAATCAGAGATCGAGAAACCTAAATGCGTGACTAACCATTCCATAGGATTGTCAGCATGATATCTAACAGAGGACTGTACGTTCCCTTATCTAAAGGACAAGATTGATTAGATCAGAGTTGACAGCGTCTTTGAGAGCTATGATTGCAAACCGAATTGTACTTGTATAGTTACTAGACTTATCCAAGTGGGAGACTGTTGGAATAGTGTCTAAGACTGCAACTATATTAGGCAAGTATTTGATCCGGTTGTGCATGGTCCTTTTGGGTTGCCTTCACCATAGCAACTTGATAGGATGATTTATTAGGAGAGAGTAAATATTATTAATATATTATGGGAATAATATAATGAATAATATATTGTTATTTGATTAATATAAGTCATAGAATTAATTGGAATTAATTTGGTGACTTAAAGAGATTAATTAAATAAAGGGGTATAAACTGTCAATTGTTTGATAGTTAAGCTTTAGACTGTAAATCCATTAGAATATGCCTTGGACAAATTCTAAGAGCTTTAGGATAGCTAAAATCGTCCATATGCTTATCTATGGAATGGATTTGGATAGCCTTAAGAGAAGATTATCCAATTAGGGTTTAGGTTGTAACCCTTAAGGAGTCTACAAGTATAAATAGACCCCATGACATAGGGAATTCGACACCTCTGATAAAGTAAGGAACCTCTGGTCGAATTCCTCCCCTCTCCTCTCTCCTAAATCATTCTAATTGCTATTGGTGTTTGTAAGCCATTAGAGGAGTGACACTTGTGACTCTAGAAGCTCCAAGACCTCAAGATCAACAAGGAACTCAAAGATATGATTCTAGATCTGCTTCAATGTTGTTATTTAACCTAATTAGTCATTAGAAGTCTTGGATTCAAAAGCATGTTTAGTAGAAAACCTAGATCCAAGCATTAGGGTTTTGCATGCGCACATAGGAAAGTTCTTATGGCTAAAACCCATCAGAAGTTGTCGAGGAATGGTCGACAGATTCGGTTCATTAGGTCCATAAATGCGGCAGGAGCATTTGTCAGACCGAAGGGCATTACAACAAATTCATAATGTCCGTAGCGGGTTCGGAAAGCGGTTTTTGGAATGTCCTCTTCCCGGACTTTGAGTTGGTGGTATCCGGACCGTAGATCTATTTTAGAAAAATAACTAGCTCCTTGGAGCTGGTCAAATAGATCATCGATTCGTGGGAGTGGGTAGCGGTTCTTGACTGTGAGTTTATTTAACTCTCTGTAATCGATGCACATCCTAAAGGATCCGTCCTTCTTTTTGACAAAGAGTACTGGGGCTCCCCATGGCGAGTAACTAGGTCGGATAAATCCCTTGTCCAGAAGCTCACTAAGTTGGCTGGACGATTCCTGCATTTCAGCAGGAGCCAGCCGATAGGGTGATTTAGCGAGAGGAGTTGCTCCTGGAACGAGGTCGATTCGGAACTCAACCTGTCTCTCTGGGGGTACTCCCGGAAGATCTTCAGGAAACACGTCTGGAAATTCACACGCTACCGGGATATCTTGAATGTTAGTTTCTTCCTTTGTCTTATTCACTATGTGAGCCAGAAATGCCGAATCCTTCTTTCGTAGGTGCTTTTGTGCCTTAATGCACGAGATAAGGCGAAGGTTCATGCTGGGTTTGTCTCCGTAAATTACTAGGGTTTCGTGATTTGGAAGGCGAAGGCGAACAGCCTTCTCGTGACACATAATTTCAGCATGGTGGGGGCTTAACCAGTCCATGCCAATAATCACATCGAAACTCCTAATTGATACAGGCATCAAGTCTATTCGAAAGATGTGTTGATTGAGGGTTAGGGTACATCCGATGTAGATTTCCCCAGTGGATTCGGTTTTCCCATTGGCCATTTCCACCGTATAGATTTCATTTAGCTTTTGGGGTTGTTGTTTTAATAAATGTTTAAACTTATCGCTTACGAAACTTCGCTCCGCTCCGGTGTCAAATAAGATGTATGCATAAGTGTGGTTTAGGGGAAACGTACCGGTGACAACTGAGGGGTCCTGAATAGCCTCACCCTGACCCATGGTCAGCATCCTCCCTGTTCCTCCGTTTCCTAGATTGTTGTTGTTAGGGCAGTCTCGACGGAAATGCCCCGTCCTTCCACACCCTAGCAGGTGTGGCTAGGTCCTGCATTGTTGCCGCCGGTGATGATGTTGTTGTTGTTGCGATGGTTGTTATTGTTGTTTCCCTGATTTTGGTTCTGGGGAGGATAAGTCCTGCAGTACCTTGCAGTGTGTCCCCTTCGATTGCAACTGGTGCACTGAAAATCCCTGCATTCTCCGTTATGATGGAGACCGCACTTATTGCATTTGGGAAGATTACCAGAATAGGGTCTTGAAGCATTTGGAGCAGCTGAGGCTGGAACCGGTGCGGTGACAGCGTTACTGCCACTGTCTGCTGCTTTTTAGAGGTCTCGGGGCCCTGGCGCCCCTTCCTCTTATTATTCTTTCCCTTCTTGCCATCACCTTCCTTTTCAGCCTCCACTGGCTTCTCGCCCTTCTTGTTGTTATGGTCATACAGCCTCTTTGCCAATCTTTTTGCACTATCAAACGTTTCAGGTTTCGCAGCTATCACATTCCCTTGAATTGGTGCTCTTAGTCCCCAGATGAATCGCTCAATCTTCTTTCCTTCTGAGGTGATCATACCTAGGCACAGCAGAGATAGTTCACTAAATCTCGATATGTAGGCATCGATATTCGCATTCTGCACAGTGAGGTTCCATATCTCTTGCTCCATCTTCTGTATTTCGCCTCGCGGGCAGTATTCAGCCATTAACATTTCTTTCATCTCTGCCCACGGCATAGAGTTGGCTACAAGGAGCGTCATGGCTTCCACATGTCCATTCCACCAAGTGAGTGCTTGGTCCACAAAAGTGCAGGCCGCGAACTTCACCTTCATCTGCTCGGGGCATTCGCATATCTCGAATACCGATTCCACCTTCTCGATCCATCGCTTCAGAGTGATCACCCCTCCAGTGCCGTTAAAAGTTCGTGGTTTGGCGTTCGTGAATTCCTTGTAGGTACATGTTTTGGTAGGTCCTTGATTCATCCCGTTGTTCGAACTTCCGGCTCCTTGCCCATTGACACCTCCATTGTTCCCTTGATGAATTTGCGCAATCGCTGCAGTGACCGCAGCAGATACAGCTGCCTGGAACGCGGCTGAGTCAATTTCGGGTGGAGTTGGTCGTGGGTTTCCGCGAGTAGGTCGGAGAGGCATCTTTCTGTCACGAAACGGAAAAATGTTGAGTGTATGTGGTTTCTGTGAGGTTGTGATCCTACTAACTAGGTGCATGGTACGAACTTGAACACTACTACCCTTGAACATTCAATCATAATTTCTCAACACATAGCAATTTGTAATATCATAACAAAGCACATAAAAGTTTATTAGTATTATCCGCGTTTGATACAAGAAAATTTTGCTCGTAAGAGCATACATGAGTGACACTAATTCGACAGCATAACGGCTCTATGAGTAGTGTAGTCACTTAAACATAGAGTCGGGGTACATAACATAGTTCCTAACGATCTACTAAGATAAGTCTATCCCTAACCACGATGAGCTGCGTCCGGAGGTGGTGCCGAGGATGTGGATGCTCCCTGAAGACGAGCCAGCAAGCGTTATGCGTCCTGAAGTCGAGACTCCCACCTTACCTGCCTCATTTGAAACTCCCGAAGGACGTCACGCGTCTCCTGTTCCGCACGCTCGACCCTAGTCCACAGCTGGCGTACCTGATCAGCAGTGCCCTGAGCAAGGTCGCCGGTGTCCCGTAATCGTCTCACCATGAATGGTAGGGCTCGGTCGGCCGGTCCTCCGTCCCTCAGGTCAAAGAACTCACGTGACATGCCGAACGGAGGTCGCTGTCCCTGATGTCTGCTCCATCTCCAAAGATCAATGCCCCAAGGAGGGGTAGGACCAGTGGGGCCCACACGGTAAGCAGGCACCCTGATCGGGTAAGGGGGGTTAATGACCTCGGACTCTGTGTCCGAATCACCCCCTTCGCTGTCATCGGGTTCCTCTTCGAAGTTCTCTTCGTCTTCTTCGGGTTCGGCAGGCTCGCCCTCGACTTCTGCCTCTGGTTCCCCGTCAGATTCCTCTTCGGGGTCTTCCTCAGGTTCCTCTTCAGGCTCTTCCTCCTCTAGCCATCCGTTGTTTCCCTGGTGTGTGTACATACGCTAACGTTATTCCTAAGGCGCTACGGCTATTGCATAAGCTTAAACAGGCGTTCTCTTTTTGGTGCTAAAAGGGTATAGTTTTAGGTTCCCTAGCTATCCCGATCTCATCAGGACGTGTGTTAGTTTTACTTTGGAGAGAATGTAGTTGATCAGGCTACATCCACTCCTTGGTATCACTAAGAACAGTCCCGAATTAACCGAGATACTAGCATTATTGTGTTTGGTTCGGCGTTATGTTCCTATTCCTAATGCAAGCAAGGGTGTTTTATTTACTTGTTTTGTTCAGAGTTATGTTAGTCCCTCTTTTTGGTTTATAGTTGCATACCAATGTGTGGCTAGACATGCTAGTTCACTATAAACAAAGCTCTGATACCAACCTGTCACACCCCCGAACCAAACGGCGGAAACGTCCGAGGGCTGTTGTGACTTAATTGAATACCATAACATTGAATATATATGAAACATAACATCATTCGTCACCATGCATTAATATAGTACAACCGATAAAGTTTACATTGAGTACATTGTTTAAACATTACATTCCCAAAAATAAATTGTTCGATTCATAAATAAACGAACTGCAAGCCATCACTGAGTACATTTTCCTTTGGTTCACTTGTTACCTGAGAATACAAGTATTTTGAAAAACGTCAACATATGAAATGTTGGTGAGTTCATAAGCGGTATTTGAAAAGCAACGTTTTGTATTATTTTGAAAATCACCAGAAAATCCGATATTTTCTGAAAAGAGTTTTTGAGTAAAAAGAAGTTTGTGAAGATCCATAAGTATGCTTGTTTGTTTCTATAGTGGTAAAAAAATGTTCATTATGCTTGTGTACATTTCGAAACTATATGTATTGTAAAACCCTAGGAAAACCCGATGTTTTCCTAATTCTTTGAATTCCATGAAGTTGAAAATAAAACCATCATGGCGTGTGAAGTCATTAATTCCAGGCGACGTCGGATTATTGCGCATGGTGAATTGCTATAAACACGCGTTACGTAAACGACCAGTTTACAACTATACTAACGATCCCGTAGGCGTCGTCCGTACTATTCACGTAATCCAACCGCCCTGACTTCGAGTAATCCCACATCCGAAGAGAAAGAGGGCACGAAGACCTCGATAACTCCATTAGCCGGTTGGGGATAAAAAAAAGAGTACGAGGGGCCCTTGACCCGCCTCGCATTAAAATAACCGACTTTACTAGCAGTACCAAAGGACCCTTGGGGACCAATAGTATAAAAGCCATTGAAAGTCCTTTTACGCTGTGTGAGATCATGTAAGACCCAACAACTCGTAAGGTAGAAGTCTTCGGGCATAAAAGATCAGGTCATTGGGCTAGCTAGGCCCAACAAACAAGATTTTACACTTTGGGGCCCAAAGATGGTGCGTAGACGTCTGTGCACTCTCACGTGTGTATTAAATTCCCAAATGTTATTTGTGTGAATCGAGTTATCGTCGTGTTAGTAGTTTCGGGTTGTTATTGATTCGAGACCGAATCAATTCGTTTAACAACGATTTTTGGTATTGTTGTGTATTGTAGTTCGTCGGTAGTCGCGGTGCCAATATTTGATCACGTTGGGTGTATTGAATTAGCCTTGAAAATTTTCTGTTTTCAGCCCCTCTTTATTTTGTAAATTTACTTTTTCAACCCTTTAATTAAATAAGTTTCCGGTTTGGTCCTTAAACCATTTTTCTTGACATTTTAACACCAAAACTTATTGAAATTGATATTTTTCAGCATATTTTAGGTTGAAAACAGTTTGAGTCCCTGAAAATACAGTTTTCTCGGTTATAACCCCTCTTTTTCGCAGTTTTTACAATTTTGGCCCAAATTGGAAAATTTTTGCAACTTTGGTCCTTTTTTTAACTTGAAAAGCATTTTAAACCTTAGAAAAGGTCTTGGATCACTAGTATTCCACTGTTTTACAGAAAAACACAGTTTTGGCCCTTCAAAACAGAAAATTTCGCATATTGGGCCTTATTGGGCCGAAAATGTCATTTTTAGCCCATTAAGCTTGAAATTTATGTTTTTAATCCTCCAAAAGAGTATATTTTCAGAAAATACATTATGGAAACTGTTTTGACTCATCTCACCCATCAGAATTCGAAATATTTCATTTTGGGCCCTTTAACTTTATATTTTTAACATTTTATGTCCAAAAATTGAGTTTTTATCCCAAAGAAAATGTTATTAAGCCATTTAGCTATTTTTCTTGGAACACTTTGTATGTAGAAATATATTTGATGCTAGTATCATTTAACATAAAGTATATCTCGATTTTTAGGGGTTTATGGCTAGATCCAACATTATGAACACACAAAAACACACATATAAGCATAGAAATCATACAAGGCATACAAAACACATATAGATCTACACTTTCACTTGTATTCCCCCCCCCCCACAAAACTTATAAAACAGAAAAATAGGGAGTATGAAACTCACCTTAGGGTGTGGTTTCGGTTTTTGAAGAAAAGATGGAAGAAAGCTTGGTGATTTTTGGCCTTAGCACCCTTTTCTTGAAGATCTCGAGTTTGAGGTGATTCTAGGATGCAAGATCATGATTTTTGCATGGATTAGGAAGAGATTTTGATAAAACAAAGAGTCTAAGTCATAGATCCAAGCGTAACCTTACCTTAGATGAAGAGTTTGTGGAAATATCCTCTTGAAAGCCTCCTAATTTTCGAGATTTTTGAGTGGAGAGGAAGGATGTGTTCTTGAGTATTCTAGAGAGAATTTGTGAGAGATTTGTGTATGTGTGTGTTTGAAATGGCCGAGAGCAAGAGAGAGAGAAAGAAGAAATGATCTTTGAAGTGATGTGCATGGAAACATGGAATAACTTGCATGGAGATCCAAAAGACAATAATGAGGTGTCAATTGCAAGTCAACTCTCTTCATCTCTTCTTGGGTTTGGGCCTTGGGCCGAGAGTTTTGAAGGGAAAAGGAAAAATTTGGGCTTTTTGCCCCTAAGCCCAATATTAGAGTTTGTTTGGGTGAGTTTTAACCTAAAAGAAATATAACATGATTTTTACATTTTGTTGGACTAGTTTAGGTTATTCATGGATCAAAGCTTTTAATTCATTTCATTCTAGGCCCAATATGGCCCAAAATGTTGAAATAAATTAATGTGGGTCCAATTAGAGCCCAACTAGGGTTCTAAGCCCATGATAGTCAAATTGGAAGCTTATTGGTCCATTGAGTCCAATAAGGAAGTCCTAGTCCAAAATGGACCTAAACAAGAACTTCTAGAGTTTCCAATTGTTTGATGACCATTTGTAGTACTTGTATGATGTATTTAATTGAAGTTTTTGATGTCATAATAATAGGTATCACACATGCTCTTAAATTTTTGATTCAACATTTACTTGAGTGTATAGATTACATGACACAAAATTTCTAGTTGTGACATCATCCCCCCGTTAGAGGGAATTTCGTCCCGAAATTCTGATTGAAGCTAGGTTTGAGAAGGCTAGAATAGGTGAGGGTACTTTTGCTTCATTTGGTCTTCGCGTTCCCACGTGAATTCTGGCCCACGCTTTGCATTCCACCGTACTTTCACGATCGGGACGCGACTTTGCTTAGTACGCTTCACCTCCCTGTCCATGATTTCGATTGGTTCTTCAACGAACAGGAGATTCTCATTGATTTCGATCTCGTCAAGAGGAATGACGAGGGTTTCATCTGATAGGCACTTCTTCAGATTAGAGACATGAAACACGGGGTGTACACCGTTTAGCTCTGCGGGTAGTTGCAGTCTGTATGCTACCGGACCTATTCGGGCGACGATTTCAAAAGGTCCAATGTATCGTGGGTTTAGCTTTCCCCGTTTTCCGAAACGTATAACCCCTTTCCAGGGTGAGACTTTCAACAGTACTCGATCACCGACCTGAAATTCTAAGGGCTTTCGCCGTTTATCGGCGTAGCTCTTTTGTCGGTCACGCGATGCTTGCAATCGAGCTCTGATTTGAACGATCTTTTCCGTGGTTTCGCGAATGATCTCCGGTCCCGTTAGTGCCTTGTCCGACGTATGTGTTTTTGCTAGCTGGGTGTCACCTACTTCAGCCCAACATAACGGTGATCTACATTTACGCCCGTACAGTGCTTCGAAAGGAGCCACCTTGATGCTCGAATGATAACTATTGTTATATGAGAACTCGACCAGAGGTAGGTGGGTATCCCAAGACTTCCCAAAGTCTATCACGCATGTGCGGAGCATGTCTTCGAGCGTTTGGATGGTTCGTTTGCTTTGACCATCCGTTTGCGGATGATAAGCGGTGCTCATGTCGAGGTGAGTTCCCATTGCCTTGTGGAGTGATTGCCAAAAACGTGAAGTGAACCTACTGTCCCTATCCGAGATAATAGATTTTGGCACTCCATGGAGTCTCACGATTTCTCGTAGGTACAAACGCGTCAATCTCTCCATCTTGTAGGATTCCTTGATTGGTAGGAAATGGGCAGATTTCGTTAGTCGGTCGATTATTACCCATATGGTGTCTAGTCTGTCCGACGTCTTGGGTAGCTTGGTCACGAAATCCATAGAAATTTCCTCCCATTTCCACTCAGGGATTATTGGTTGCTGCAATAACCCTGAGGGCTTCTGGTATTCCACCTTTACCTTGGCACACGTAAGGCACTTACTAACGTAGGTAGCAATTTCTGCCTTCATGTTAGGCCACCAATAGTGTTGTTTAATATCCAAATACATCTTGTCTGAACCAGGATGAATGGAGTATCGCGTCTTGTGGGCTTCCTTCATAACTACCTCCCTTTATCCTCCGACCTTAGGGACCCAAATATGGTTCATGAATTAGTATACCCCATTCTCCTTTGCTTCTAGGTTCTTCTCCATCCCGCGCAATGCTTCGCTTGCCTTGTTTTCCGTTTTCATTGCCTCCGACTGGGCTACCGCAATTTGAGTGGCCAGATGAGTTTGAATGGTTATCAAGAGAGTTTTCGCGCGGCGATTAGAGTACTCCTTCCGACTTAACGCGTCAACTACCACGTTGGCCTTGCCTGGGTGGTACTTGATCTCGCACTCATAATCGTTTAGCAATTCAACCCATCTTCGTTGCCTCATGTTCAGCTCCTTCTGGTTCAAGATGTGTTGGAGACTCTTGTGGTCCGTGAAGATGGTGCACTTCGTACCGTACAGGTAGTGCCTCCAAATTTTCAGAGCGAAGACCACGGCTCCTAATTCTAGGTCATGGGTCATATAATTTACTTCGTGTGTCTTTAGTTGGCGGGATGCGTATGCTATCACTCTTCCACGCTGCATGAGAACGCAACCTAAGCCCTGATTTGACACGTCATAGTAGACTACAAAATCTTTCGTGCCTTCTGGTAGAGATAGTACAGGAGCACTACAGAGAGCTTGCTTCAAGGTCCGAAACGCAATCTCTTGCTTGTCTGTCCATTTGAATGGTACGCCCTTCTGCGTAAGCGAGGTAAGTGGCTTGGCGATCTTAGAGAAGTTTTGAATGAATCTCCTATAGTAGCCTGCCAGACCCAAGAATTGACGAATTTCAGTGAGCGTGGTCGGAGTTGCCCATCCTTCCACGGCTTTGACCTTAGAGGGATCCACATGAATTCCATCTTGGCTAACTACGTGACCTAGGAAGTTCACACTCCGGAGCCAGAAGTCACACTTGGAGAGTTTGGCGTAAAGCTTTTCTGATCGCAGAGTTTCTAGGACTTGTCGGAGATGTTGGCCATGCTCTTCTTTGCTTCGAGAATAGACAAGGATGTCATCGATAAAAACAATGACGAAGTTGTCGAGGAATGGTCGACAGATTCGGTTCATTAGGTCCATAAATGCAGCAGGAGCATTTGTCAGACCGAAGGGCATTACAACAAATTCATAATGTCCGTAGCGGGTTCGGAAAGCGGTTTTTGGAATGTCCTCTTCCCGGACTTTGAGTTGGTGGTATCCGGACCGTAGATCTATTTTAGAAAAATAACTAGCTCCTTGGAGCTGGTCAAATAGATCATCGATTCGTGGGAGTGGGTAGCGGTTCTTGACTGTGAGTTTATTTAACTCTCTGTAATCGATGCACATCCTAAAGGATCCGTCCTTCTTTTTGACAAAGAGTACTGGGGCTCCCCATGGCGAGTAACTAGGTCGGATAAATCCCTTGTCCAGAAGCTCACTAAGTTGGCTGGACGATTCCTGCATTTCAGCAGGAGCCAGCCGATAGGGTGATTTAGCGAGAGGAGTTGCTCCTGGAACGAGGTCGATTCGGAACTCAACTTGTCTCTCTGGGGGTACTCCCGGAAGATCTTCAGGAAACACGTCTGGAAATTCACACGCTACCGGGATATCTTGAATGTTAGTTTCTTCCTTGGTCTTATTCACTATGTGAGCCAGAAATGCCGAATCCTTCTTTCGTAGGTGCTTTTGTGCCTTAATGCACGAGATAAGGCGAAGGTTCATGCTGGGTTTGTCTCCGTAAATTACTAGGGTTTCGTGATTTGGAAGGCGAAGGCGAACAGCCTTCTCGTGACACATAATTTCAGCATGGTGGGGGCTTAACCAGTCCATGCCAATAATCACATCGAAACTCCTAATTGATACAGGCATCAAGTCTATTCGAAATATGTGTTGATTGAGGGTTGGGGTACATCCGATGTAGATTTCCCCAGTGGATTCGGTTTTCCCATTGGCCATTTCCACCGTATAGGTTTCATTTAGCTTTTGGGGTTGTTGTTTTAATAAATGTTTAAACTTATCGCTTACGAAACTTCGCTCCGCTCCGGTGTCAAATAAGATGCATGCATAAGAGGGTGTTTGGCTTAGCTTTTGTGGGGCAAAAGTCCTTTTTGTAAAAGGACTTTTTGGAAAAGAACTTTTTATAAAAGTTATTTTTTAAAATGTGTTTGGATTAGCTTTTGAAGGGAAAAGTCAAAAGTTAAAGTGTTTGGTTTAACTTTTACATGTAAAATGACAAAAAAGGACATGTTTTCATATCACAAAATTAATATCACAGATTGTTAATTCACAGCATATCATTAGCTTCATATTAATTTCACAGCATATCACAAAATTAATATGCAGTGATTTCATTAGCTTCATATCACAAAATTAATATCATCACCTTCATATTAATTTCACAGCATATCACAAAATTAAATGATTTCATTAATTTATCAAAATTCTAATCAAAACAAAACAAAAAAAGAATATCACAGCATATCATCAAGTTCAAAGAATTGTTAATTCATATTTCATCATGTTCACAGATTGTTAATTCACAGCATATCATCTTCATATTAATTATATCATCTTCATATTAATTTCACAGCATATCACAAAACTGTTTTTTTTTCACAGCATATTAATTTAGAAATCGGGAGGAACATCACTATTAGAGATGCTAGAAAATCACAAATAGACAGGAATATCAATTCAATCTGAAAATATTTCATCAATTTCACAGCACATCAATTTTACAGCATATCAATTTCATAAAATCGGGGTTCATATTTCATCAATTTCAGAAAATCGGAAAATATTTCATCAATTTCAGAACTAGGGAAATATTTCATCAATTTCACAGCATATCATTGCTACTGAAAATCGGAAATAGACAGGAGGTTTGAAATCGACTGAAAAAAAAAACTGATCGGAGATGGAGAAGGCCGGCGTTGCAGATCGTCGGTGTCTCTGGTGCTGCTGCAGGTCGCCGGTGTCGTCGGTGCTGCAAGTCGCCGATGTCGTCGGTTGATGTTGCAGATCTGGAGATGCGATGCGAGAGAGAAGAGGGTGAGCAGTGAACGAGAATGAGGGAATAGATAATGAATGGGAGATGGGGGTAAAATGGTAATTCAATATTTTTAGCTGTGAAAAGTTAAGAAAAGTCACGGAAGTGTGACTTTTTAAAAAGACTTAAATTACACTAAAGGAAAAGTCATTTTCAAAAGTTTTTTTTTTTCCATTCCCAAACATCTTTTTGACTTTTTGCAAAAGAAAAAGTCAAAAGTCATTTTAAAAGTTTATCCAAACACCCTCTAAGTGTGGTTTAGGGGAAACGTACCGGTGACAACTGAGGGGTCCTGAATAGCCTCACCCTGACCCATGGTCAGCATCCTCCCTGTTCCTCCGTTTCCTGAATTGTTGTTGTTAGGGCAGTCTCGGCGGAAATGCCTCGTCCTTCCACACCCGTAGCAGGTGTGGCTAGGTCCTGCATTGCTGCCGCCGCCGGTGATGATGTTGTTGTTGTTGCGATGGTTGTTATTGTTGTTTCCCTGATTTTGGTTCTGGGGAGGATAAGTCTTGCAGTACCTTGCAGTGTGTCCCCTTCGATTGCAACTGGTGCACTGAAAATCCCTGCATTCTCCGTTATGATGGAGACCGCACTTATTGCATTTGGGAAGATTACCGGAATAGGGTCTTGAAGCATTTGGAGCAGCTGAGGCTGGAGCATGTGGTGCGGCTAGAACCGGTGCGGTGACAGCGTTACTGCCACTGTCTGCTGCTTTTTAGAGGTCTCGGGGCCCTGGCGCCCCTTCCTCTTATTATTCTTTCCCTTCTTGCCATCACCTTCCTTCTTCTTCTCAGCCTCCACTGGCTTCTCGCCCTTCTTGTTGTTATGGTCATACAGCCTCTTTGCCAATCTTTTTGCACTATCAAACGTTTCAGGTTTCGCAGCTATCACATTCCCTTGAATTGGTGTTGTTAGTCCCCAGATGAATCACTCAATCTTCTTTCCTTCCTAGGTGATCATACCCGGGCACAGCAGAGATAGTTCACTAAATCTCGATATGTAGGCATCGATATTCGCATTCTACACAGTGAGGTTCCATAGCTCTTGCTCCATCTTCTGTATTTCGCCTCGCGGGCAGTATTCAGCCATTAACATTTATTTCATCTCTGCCCACGACATAGAGTTGGCTACAAGGAGCGTCATGGCTTCCACATGTCCATTCCACCAAGTGAGTGCTTGGTCCACAAAAGTGCAGGCCGCGAACTTCACCTTCATCTGCTCGGGGCATTCGCATATCTCGAATACCGATTCCACCTTCTCGATCCATCGCTTCAGAGTGATCACCCCTCCAGTGCCGTTAAAAGTTCGTGGTTTGGCGTTCGTGAAGTCCTTGTAGGTACATGTTTTGGTAGGTCCTTGATTCATCCCGTTGTTCGAACTTTCGACTCCTTGCCCACTGACTCCTCCATTGTTCCCTTGATGAATTTGCGCAATCGCTGCAGTGACCGCAGCAAATACAGCTGCCTGGAACGCGGCTGAGTCAATTTCGGGTGGAGTTGGTCCTGGGTTTCCGCGAGTAGGTCGGAGAGGCATCTTTCTGTCACGAAACGGAAAAATGTTGAGTGTATGTGGTTTTTGTGAGGTTGTGATCCTACTAACTAGGTGCATGGTACGAACTTGAACACTACTACCCTTGAACATTCAATCATAATTTCTCAACACATAGCAATTTGTAATATCATAACAAAGCACATAAAAGTTTATTAATATTATCCGTGTTTGATACAAGAAAATTTTGCTCGTAAGAGCATACATGAGTGACACTAATTCGACAGCATAACGGCTCTATGAGTAGTGTAGTCACTTAAACATAGAGTCGGGGTACATAGCATAGTTCCTAACGATCTACTAAGATAAGTCTATCCCTAACCGCGATGAGCTGCGTCCGGAGGTGGTGCCGAGGATGTGGATGCTCCCTGAAGACGAGCCACCAAGCGTTATGCGTCCTGAAGTCGAGACTCCCACCTTACCTGCCTCATGTGAAACTCCCGAAGGACGTCACGCGTCTCCTGTTCCGCACGCTCGACCCTAGTCCACAGCTGGCGTACCTGATCAACAGTGCCCTGAGCAAGGTCGCCGATGTCCCGTAATCGTCTCACCATGAACAGTAGGGCTCGGTCGGCCGGTCCTCCGTCCCTCAGGTCAAAGAACTCACGTGACATGCCGAACGGAGGTCGCTGTCCCTGATGTCTGCTCCATCTCCAAAGATCAATGCCCCAAGGAGGGGTAGGACCAGTGGGGCCCACACGGTAAGCAGGCACCCTGATCGGGTAAGGGGGGTTGATGACCTCGGACTCTGCGTCCGAATCACCCCCTTCGCTGTCATCGGGTTCCTCTTTGAAGTTCTCTTCGTCTTTTTCGGGTTCGGCAGGCTCGCCCTCGACTTCTGCCTCTGGTTCCCCGTCAGATTCCTCTTCGGGGTCTTCCTCAGGTTCCTCTTCAGGCTCTTCCTCCTCTAGCCATCCGTTGTTTCCCTGGTTAGGGAAGTAGGGATCCCCGGGTGTAACACCGTAATTTCCAAAAATAAAATTTTCATTTAAATAATCAATTTAATATTAAAACACTTGTTTAAAATCTTATTCGCATTCGAATTACAAAACATAGTTTCATTTTCGATTTAATAGAAGACCAGGATCCTCCAAGACACAACTCTTTCTTCGGTGTGTACAATCGAACCGTTGCCATCCCGCGTTACTGTAAGAACCTGAAACAACATAACATAAACAACGTAAGCACGAAGCTTAGTGAGTTCCCCAATATACCTTACGCACATACGCCTTCCGGCCCGAACCTTCCGGTCCACATAATATTGCCTTCCGGCCCGGACCTTTCGGTCCACATAATATTGCCTTCCGGCCCGGATCTTTCGATCCACATAACATTGCCTTCCGGCCCGGATCTTTCGATCCACATAATATTGCCTTCCGGCCCGGATCTTTCGATCCACATAATATTGCCTTCCGGCCCGGATCTTTCGATCCACATAATATTTGCCTTCCGGCCCATAACAGTATAAACATAACACATGTAACATAACGCACATAACACATAAGTCATACATCATACCGTTCTTCCTATCACATGAAGTCTCGCCTTCCGGCCCGTATAAGTATACATCATATATAAGCATACATCACATATAAAGCATCTATCTCTCTAGCCATAGCATAAAATAACACATACGACCTTCCGGTCTCACAATCAACCCTTCCGGGTGAGGTATAGTGAGAAGACTCACCTCGCAGACACTGGAAGATAGCAACTCCTGAAATCCCTTGCACTTGATCCTCCGAGCTACAAGCTCCCTGAAACATCATATATCCCTTATTAACTCTTCTATCTCCCACGTTAACTGACCCTAAGAAATCACATCGGTCAACTCTGGTCAACAGACCATTGTCAGCTCGACTGGACTCGGCGAGTTCCCTGGCGACTCGGCGAGTCTGGTCGTCCTTCAATCCTCTAAGAGTCCCCTTCTACTCGTCGAGTATCCTCTTTGACTCGACGAGTTACTCCTGGAAGAATCGCGGGGCCACCCCGACTCCACTCGCCGAGTCTGAAGAACAACTCGGCGAGTCCCAGTGAATCTTCAAGCTACTCGCCGAGTCTGATCATCCGACTCGGCGAGTCCACGCCATGCAGTCGATCAAACTGCTTCCTGAGATACATATTTTCCGAATATACAACCATAGGACCTTCTGAACCTCTAAGGGGTACTAATACAAGGTTATAAACATTAGGTAACGACACAACAATCCATCTAATCTCCAAATGGGTTTCATAAACCCTAAATTCGTGCACACTTCAATATAGCAGAAATGATCCGAAATATTACCTGAATAACACCCTCTCTGTGTCTCCAAACCTCAGAACTCGATCCCCTTGATATTCCTTTGGCCAAAACTCTTCTTCTTCTTGCCTAACAAATTCTTCAAGGTTCCAAAAGCTTCCTCTCCTGCTCTAGACGTCCACAACGATTAGGGTTCTTCTCCATCGGCCAAAAGACGGACAATGACGGCCTAAGAGGCATTATATACGATCCAAAACCAAACGGCTAGGGTTTCTGCTGAACAGCGTCGACTCGCCGAGTCCATAACTGGACTCGTCGAGTCCAGTCGCGAACCCGCGACCAAATCTGCGACCCTACTCGGCGAGTCTTGCTCCAACTCGCCGAGTCTCCCCTTTAAAACACCCCAAAATGCAATTTAACAATACTTGAGATTTTGGACTGTTACACCGGGATGATGAAAACCAGCCATGCTGTCTGCGAGAGTGTGTACATACGCTAACGTTATTCCTAAGGCGCTACGGTTATTGCATAAGCTTAAACAGGCGTTCTCTTTTTGGTGCTAAAAGGGTATAGTTTTAGGTTCCCTAGCTATCCCGATCTCATCAGGACGTGTGTTAGTTTTACTTTGGAGAGAATGTAGTTGATCAGGCTACATCCACTCCTTGGTATCACTAAGAACAGTCCCGAATTAACCGAGATACTAGCATTATTGTGTTTGGTTCGGCGTTATGTTCCTATTCCTAATGCAAGCAAGGGTGTTTTATTTACTTGTTTTGTTCATAGTTATGTTAGTCCCTCTTTTTGGTTTATAGTTGCATACCAATGTGTGGCTAGACATGCTAGTTCACTATAAACAAAGCTCTGATACCAACCTGTCACACCCCCGAACCAGACGGCGGAAACGTCCGAGGGCTGTTGTGACTTAATTGAATACCATAACATTGAATATATATGAAACATAACATCATTCGTCACCATGCATTAATATAGTACAACCGATAAAGTTTACATTGAGTACATTGTTTAAACATTACATTCCCAAAAATAAATTGTTCGATTCATAAATAAACGAACTGCAAGCCATCACTGAGTACATTTTCCTTTGGTTCACTTGTTACCTGAGAATAAACGTATTTTGAAAAACGTCAACATATGAAATGTTGGTGAGTTCATAAGCGGTATTTGAAAAGCAACGTTTTGTATTATTTTGAAAATCACCAGAAAATCCGATATTTCTGAAAAGAGTTTTTGAGTAAAAAGAAGTTTGTGAAGCTCCATAAGTATGCTTGTTTGTTTCTATAGTTGTAAAAAAAATGTTCATTATGCTTGTGTACATTTCGAAACTGTATGTATTGTAAAACCCTAGGAAAACCCGATGTTTTCCTAATTCTTTGAATTCCATGAAGTTGAAAATAAAACCATCGTGGCGTGTGAAGTCATTAATTCCAGGCGACGTCGGATTATTGCGCATGGTGAATTGCTATAAACACGCGTTACGTAAACGACCAGTTTACAACTATACT
Organism: Lactuca sativa; assembly: GCF_002870075.4. Lineage (NCBI taxonomy): Eukaryota > Viridiplantae > Streptophyta > Magnoliopsida > Asterales > Asteraceae > Lactuca > Lactuca sativa. The sequence goes on along the minus strand of NW_026440196.1, from coordinate 52,064 downwards.
AACGATCCCGTAGGCGTCGTCCGTACTATTCACGTAATCCAACTGCCCTGACTTCGAGTAATCCCACATCCGAAGAGAAAGAGGGCACGAAGACCTCGATAACTCCATTAGCCGGTTGGGGATAAAAAAAAGAGTACGAGGGGCCCTTGACCCGCCTCGCATTAAAATAACCGACTTTACTAGCAGTACCAAAGGACCCTTGGGGACCAATAGTATAAAAGCCATTGAAAGTCCTTTTACGCTGTGTGAGATCATGTAAGACCCAACAACTCGTAAGGTAGAAGTCTTCGGGCATAAAAGATCAGGTCATTGGGCTAGCTAGGCCCAACAAACAAGATTTTACACTTTGGGGCCCAAAGATGGTGCGTAGACGTCTGTGCACTCTCACGTGTGTATTAAATTCCCAAATGTTACTTGTGTGAATCGAGTTATCGTCGTGTTAGTAGTTTCGGGTTGTTATTGATTCGAGACCGAATCAATTCGTTTAACAACGATTTTTGGTATTGTTGTGTATTGTAGTTCGTCGGTAGTCGCGGTGCCAATATTTGATCACGTTGGGTGTATTGAATTAGCCTTGAAAATTTTCTGTTTTCAGCCCCTCTTTATTTTGTAAATTTACTTTTTCAACCCTTTAATTAAATAAATTTCCGGTTTGGTCCTTAAACCATTTTTCTTGACATTTTAACACCAAAACTTATTGACATTGATATTTTTCAGCATATTTTAGGTTGAAAACAGTTTGAGTCCCTGAAAATACAGTTTTCTCGGTTATAACCCCTCTTTTTCGTAGTTTTTACAATTTTGGCCCAAATTGGAAAATTGTTGCAACTTTGGTCCTTTTTTAAATTTGAAAAGCATTTTAAACCTTAGAAAAGGTCTTGGAACACTAGTAGTCGACTATTTTACAGAAAAACACAGTTTTGGCCCTTCAAAACAGAAAATTTCGCATATTGGGCCCTATTGGGCCGAAAATGTCATTTTTGGCCCATTAAGCTTGAAATTTATGTTTTTAATCCTCCAAAAGAGTATATTTTCAGAAAATACATTATGGAAACTGTTTTGACTCATCTCACCCATCAGAATTTGAAATATTTAATTTTGGGCCCTTTAACTTTATATTTTTAACATTTTATGTCCAAAAATTGAGTTTTTAGCCCAAAGAAAATGTTATTAAGCCATTTAGCTATTTTTCTTGGAACACTTTGTATGTAGAAATATATTTGATGCTAGTATCATTTAACATAAAGTATATCTCGATTTTTAGGGGTTTATGGCTAGATCCAACATTATAAACACACAAAAACACACATATAAGCATAGAAATCATACAAGGCATACAAAACACATATAGATCTACACTTTCACTTGTATTCCCCCCCCCCCCAAAAAAAAACTTATAAAACAGAAAAATAGGGAGTATGAAACTCACCTTAGGGTGTGGTTTCGATTTTTGAAGAAAAGATGGAAGAAAGCTTGGTGATTTTTGGCCTTAGCACCCTTTTCTTGAAGATCTCGAGTTTGAGGTGATTCTAGGATGCAAGATCACGATTTTTGCATGGATTAGGAAGAGATTTTGATAAAACAAAGAGTCTAAGTCATAGATCCAAGCATAACCTTACCTTAGATGAAGAGTTTGTGGAAATATCCTCTTGAAAGCCTCCTAATTTTCGAGATTTTTGAGTGGAGAGGAAGGATGTGTTCTTGAGTATTCTAGAGAGAATTTGTGAGAGATTTGTGTATGTGTGTGTTTGAAATGGCCGAGAGCAAGAGAGAGAGAAAGAAGAAATGATCTTTGAAGTGATGTGCATGGAAACATGGAATAACTTGCATGAAGATCCAAAAGACAATAATGAGGTGTCAATTGCAAGTCAACTCTCTTCATCTCTTCTTGGGTTTGGGCCTTGGGCCGAGAGTTTTGAAGGGAAAAGGAAAAATTTGGGCTTTTTGCCCCTAAGCCCAATATTAGAGTTTGTTTGGGTGAGTTTTAACCCAAAAGAAATATAACATGATTTTTACATTTTGTTGGACTAGTTTAGGTTATTCATGGATCAAAGCTTTTAATTCATTTCATTCTAGGCCCAATATGGCCCAAAATGTTGAAATAAATTAATGTGGGTCCAATTAGAGCCCAACTAGGGTTCTAAGCCCATGATAGTCAAATTGGAAGCTTATTGGTCCATTGAGTCCAATAAGGAAGTCCTAGTCCAAAATGGACCTAAACAAGAACTTCTAGGGTTTCCAATTGTTTGATGACCATTTGTAGTACTTGTATGATGTAATTAATTGAAGTTTTTGATGTCATAATAATAGGTATCACACATGCTCTTAAATTTTTGATTCAACATTTACTTGAGTGTATAGATTACATGACACAAAATTTCTAGTTGTGACATTTTAAGACCCTAGTAACATATGAGATATATGTTTTACAAGTAATTAGTCACTTATACTTTTATTAAAACATTTACATATACTAAATTGATTAAAGGTCTTATGGATTAGAAGTGATTCTCGGGAATTATACAAAACCAAAAGGGGGTAACTAAGGGTCCAAGTGCTTACTCCCTTGGAGTTTACAGCCCAAAGGCCACTCCTTGGGAGTTTACGGTCGTAAGCCCCATGGCTTGGGCCGTGAACTCTTTTGTACTCCCCAAATTTTGATTTGAAGGTCCTTGTTTCAATCCCAATAATGTTTAGTGAAGGTATAGGGCCATTTAGGGGGCTTAAGCCCTCATTTGACAAGTTTTGGGAGAGTTTACGGTCTAAGCTTATGCTTGGGCCGTAAACTCTAGTTTACCCCTCAAATCATTTTGTATAATTGTCCCAAACTCGAAATGGAAATTCCCTAAGCGATATCTCAAGTCTAAACATGTTTTGGAAGGGTTTTTGGGGCATTTTGCATGGATAAGGGGTGTCTACGGCCTAAGCATGTGCTTGGGCCGTAAACCCTCTTTTATGCCCTCAAAATTATTGTTTTGATGCTTAAACACTCCTAGATAAATTCCCCAACTAGTATTTAAGCTCAAAGGAAGGAAAATCGGGACTTTTGGCACCCTTTTAGGTGTTTACGGCCTAAGGAGATTCTTTGGCCGTAAACTTCCTTTTGATGGCTATTTTGTCTAATTTTTGAGATAATGCAACAATAAATAATGTTTAGAATGAGTTAGGGCAGAAGATCTTACGTTTTGAAGGCGAAATTTGCGGTTTTTGGAGTCGGTTACGAGCTAGAGAGAGAAAGTAGTGAGAGAGAGGAGCTTGAGTGGTAAAAAGCTTCTAAGAGGTGTTCCACCTTCTTTTTATAGGTCTCGGGTGTTGCACCCGGTATACGACTACCCGATGCTAAAGCTTAACGGGGTTTAAACTTTTTACCCGGGTTAAATGGTTGAAAATAATATAACTTTATTTCGTTAAATGGAAATAACATTAACGAGTTATATTTATTTTACTAAGATAATAATCACTTGAAATATAAATAAATAAATAAATATTTATTTATTAGACGATTCGAAATTACGGAACTTTTTATGAAATGACATATTCCGTTAGCGGATAGGGATTTATATAACGGAATAAATGTTGGGTTGTCACATCATCCCCCCGTTAGGGGAATTTTGTCCAGAAATTTAGAATTCAAACAGTTAGGTTATTACAGTACTACCAAGCAAAGAGATGGGGATATTTGAGTTTCATTTGATCCTCGCGCTCCCAGGTGAATTCCGGTCCTCGCTTGGCGTTCCACCGAACCTTCACAATTGGGATGCGGCTCTGTTTCGTTCGTTTTACTTCTCGATCCATAATCTCCGCAGGCTCTTCCACGAAGTTGAGGCTCTCGTTGACCTCGATCTCATCAAGCGGAATCACAAGAGTCTCGTCGGACAGGCATTTCTTCAAGTTTGTGACATGGAAGGTAGGATGTATGTTACTTAGCTCGTGGGGTAGGTGGAGTTTGTAAGCTATAGAGCCGATTCTAGCGAGAATCTCAAAGGCCTTATATTCCTTGGGTTCAGCTTTCCACGCTTTCCGAAGCATATCGTGCCCTTCCAGGGCGAGACCTTCAAAAGGACTCGGTCTCCCACCTGGAATTCCAAGGGTTTTCTTCGTTTCTCGAATGATCTCCGGACCCGTGAGAGCGCTGCCAGGAACTCGTCCTTTAGCTAACCGAGTGTCACCCACCTCAGCCCAACACAGAGGGGATATGCACTTTCGGCCGTAGAGGGCTTCGAATGGAGCTGCCTTGATGCTCGTATGATAACTATTGTTGTAGGAAAACTCCACAAGGGGTAAGTGTGTATCCCACGATTTACCGAAGTCAATCACACAAGCTTGCGTCATATCTTCTAAGGTTTGGATCGTCCTCTCACTTTGTCTGTCAGTCTGCGGATGGTAGGCTGTACTCATGTCCAACCTCGTCCCTAATTTCTTTTGTACTAATTGCCAAAATCTCGAAGTAAACCTACTATCTCTATCTGAGATAATAGATATAGGGACGCCATGCAGCCGAACTATTTCCTTAATGTATGTTCTTGTGAGTTTCTCCATCTTGTCTGTTTCCTTGATGGGTAGGAAGTGTGCAGACTTGGTCAATCTGTCGACGATGACCCAAATTGTATCCAAACCGCTCGTTGTCTTGGACAGCTTGGTTATGAAATCCATTGTGATCCGCTCCCACTTCCATTTCGGTATCTCCGGTTGTTGGAGGAGACCCGGCGGCTTCTGGTATTCGACCTTGATCTTTGCGCAAGTAAGGCACTTACTCACGAAGGTAGCAATTTATGCTTTCATATTAGGCCACCAGTAAAGCTTTTTGAGATCCAGATACATCTTATCTGAACTAAGGTGAACGGAGTATCGAGTGTTGTGCGCTTCCTTCATGACTAGGTCTCTAAAACCTCCATGGAGCGGAGTCCAGATTCGGTCCATGAGATAATAGGCTCCGTCACCCTTGACCTCCAAACTCTTATCCATTCCACGCAGGGATTCTCCCATCACATTCTCAGGATTTAGGGCTTCAAGCTGAGCCTCCCTAATCTGTGCGGATAGATGCAAATGGATAGTCATTGTTAACGACTTGGTTCTTCGACCAGAATACTCTTTTCTACTTAGGGCGTCTGCTACCACGTTGGCTTTCCCCAGGTGATAACGAATTTCATAGTCGTAATCATTGAGTAGTTCGATCCACCGGCGTTGTCTCATGTTGAGCTCTTTCTGGTTCAATATGTGCTGGAGGCTTTTATGATCAGTGTACACTATGCTCTTCGTTCCATACAAGTAATGTCTCCAGATTTTTAGTGCGAACACGACCGCTCCTAACTTGAGGTCTTGAGTAGTGTAGTTTACCTCATGTGTCTTTAGCTGTCTTGAGGCATAGGCGATGGCCTTACCTCGTTGCATCAAGACACAACCGAGCCCCTGATTTGATGCATCGCAGTATACAACAAAATATTATGTTCCTTCGGGAAGGGATAACACCGGTGCGGTGCATAGGGCTCGCTTCAGGGTCTGGAATGCCTTCTCCTGCTTCTCTTCCCAATCGAATGTTACGCCCTTCTGTGTCAACATGGTGAGAGGTTTCGCAATCCAAGAGAAGTTTTGAATGAATCTGTGGTAGTAGCCAGCGAGGCCTAGAAATTGACGAATTTTTGTAGGCGTCTTTGGTGCTGACCAGTTCTCGATAGCTTTAATTTTGGAGGGATCCACGTGGATTCCTTCTTCACTAACCACGTGTCCTAAGAATTCAACTCTTCGGATCCAAAATTCGCACTTAGAGAACTTTGCATAGAACTTCTCTGATCGTAGGGTTTCTAGGACTCGTCGTAGATGATCCCTGTGTTCTTCCTCGCTCCGAGAGTAGACGAGTATATCGTCAATAAAGACGATGAAAAATTGATCCAAGTATGGACGACACACCCTATTCATCAGGTCCATGAACACTGCGGGTGCGTTAGTCGGTCCAAAGGGCATCACCACGAACTCGAAGTGCCCGTAACGGGTTCGGAAAGCTGTCTTCAGAACATCCTCCTCAAGAACCTGTAACTGGTGGTACCCGGACCTAAGATCGATCTTGGAAAAATAACTCGCCCCTTGTAGTTGATCGAATAGGTCGTCGATACGAGGGAGAGGGTAGCGATTTTTGACCGTGAGTTTGTTGAGTTCCCTATAATCGATGCACATACGGAACGATCTGTCCTTCTTCTTTATGAACAAGACTGGAGCTCCCCAAGGTGAGAAGCTCGGTATTATGAAGCCCTTGCTGAGCAGCTCGTTAAGTTGACCGGATAGTTCTTTCATCTCGGCAGGCGCTAAACGGTAGGGCGACTTAGCTACGGGGGTATCTCCTAGGACTAAGTCGATTCTGAACTCAACCTGATGTTTGGGAGGTAGACCTGGAAGATCCTCTGGAAAGACATCAGGGAAATCGCATACAACAGGGATGTCTTTTGGATCTTTCACTTTCTGACTTGTGTCAACGACGTGAGCAAGGAAGGCGTGATATTCTTTACGCAAGTATTTCTGGGCCTGAATACTGGAGATGATACGAAGGCTCGTACCTGGTTTATCTCCGTAGACGAATAGAGTTTCGTGGTTCGGAAGATTCAGGCGAATGGCTTTGTCGAAGCATAGGATATCGGCGCGATGCAGACTCAACCAGTCTATACCAATAATGACATCGAAACTCTTGATTGAGACTGGTATGAGGTCGATTGGAAATGAGTGATCGTCTAACGTGAGGGTACAACCTATGTAGATTTCATTAGAGCTTTCGGTCTTCCCATTAGCCATTTCTACGACGAATGTTTCTTTTAGTGGTTGCGGGGATTGTTTAAGTAAGTGTTTAAAGTTTTGGTTTATGAAGCTTCTTTTTGCACCATTATCGAATAAGACACAGGCATAAGAGTTGTTGAGAAGAAATGTACCTGTGACTACTGTGGGATCTGCCACTGCTTCGTTGTGACCAATAGCGAGTAGTCTTCCGGTTCCTCCTGTACTCCCAGCCTTCGGGCAGTTTTTCTTGAAATGGCCAGCTTCACCGCAGCCATAACAAGTCTGGGTCACTCCCGAACCGGGAACTTGCAAGATAGGTTTGGGTGGGGCCCTGCAAAACCAGACAGTATGGCCCTTCCGGCCGTAGTTAGAACACTGCAATTCATGGAAGGGGCCGTTGTGGTGGAAAGGGCACTTGGGACACTTGGGCAGGTTCCCAACATAAGCTTTTGGCGGTGCAGGAGTGGCTAGAGTGGTGGCAGCATGGACAGCCAAAATTTGTTGATCCTTGGAGGAGGTTTGAGTTTTCTTACCCTTTTTCTTATCCCAACGCTTTCTCTTTCTGTCAGTTGAATCAGGTGGTGCAGTGGCAATTGCAGTTGTTGTTGCTGGAGTAGAAGAGACTTCATGATTGATTAGACTCTGGGCCAACTCCTTGGCGCTGTCGAAGGTGGTAGGGCGTGAGGCTAGAATGTTTCCCCGATACGGAGGCATTAGACCCCAAATGTATCGTTCGATCTTCTTATTTTCAGAAGGGATCATGTTGGCACACATAGCCGCCAAGTCGTAGAACCTGGTCGTGTAAGCTGTTATGTCGGTCCCTTTCATCTTGAGGTTCCAGAGTTCCTCCTCAAGTTTTTGAATTTCGCCCCTAGGGCAGTACTCCCTTCTCATGAGGTCTTTCAGAGTGTCCCAACCCATGGCATTGGCTGTTACCAAGGAGAGTGCACTGACATGGCCGTTCCACCATGTCAAGGCCCTGTTAGTGCGGGTGGCAGTAGCGAACTTGATTTTGCTCTCTTCGGGGCAAGAGCACATTTCAAAGACAGCTTCGGTTCCTTCGAACCACTGAGACAACGCTAAAATTCCTCTGGTACCATAGAAGACGGTAGGCTTGCAGTTCATGAAGTCCTTATAAGTGCATCCCTACACTCTTTGATGGACTTCACCAAATCTAGAGTTGCCACCGCTCGCATCACCAGAGTTCATTTGAGCCATGGCTGCTGTCACAGCTGCAGTCACAGCCGTTTGGAACAGCACTGGATCGAACTGCAGAGGAAGAGGTGGTTGAGGAGGGGTTTGAGTTGCTGGTCTTCCTCTGCTTGGATGCTTTCGTGGAGGCATCTTTCACTGGAAGATCATAGAAATGATAGTAATAGTAAGAGTCTATTGCGAATATGAATAGAGTGTTTCATGGATTAAATCAACATAATCCAAAGATCATAATGAGAGTCATAGCAATAGAGTAGTTAACTGCCAATCTACTGGTATTAATGATGTGATACAAGTTCATGAAAAGTGACCTAATAGTAGGTCTTACATCAAACCATAAGGAAAATGTTGGCAGTCTATAGGCCTAATTAGAGTACTTTCAAAGCTAGGAATGTTTACAGACAAGTGATCTACGGAACATAGAAAGGAAAGGCTAGTCCTTTAAAAAAAGAGTGAGGTAATTAGACATCTTCTACGGGCAACGGTTACTTGTTGGGCGAACCCTTAGATCTGCTAGTCGACGCATAACTTCATGAAGATGTTGTTCATGGGCCCTTTGACGTGCTCGAAGTTCCCTACCTTCGGCTCGGGATGCAGCTAGCTGTTGCTATAGAGCCTCGTTGGTCCTCCTTGTCCTGTCCATGGCTTCTTCAAGTTGGCGGATGCGAACAGTGTTGAGATTCAAATTGGCATCCACTTCTACAACTCGACCAACAGCTGCTTGACCCTGCTCGACATTCCTAGCAATCCTTCGGACCATGATGGGCAGAACTCGGTCCGCTGATCCTCCTTTGCTTATGTTGTAGAAGCTTCGGTCTCCATTGTAAGGTAAAGGTTGGCCCTGCTCCTCGCTCCATCGGTTCAAGTATATTGCCCACATGGGAGTGGGACCCTGAAATGCCGGACGGGGGTTGGGGTTCGGAGCTTCAGGAGGTAGGTTGTTAACTTCTGGTTCAGATTCGGAGCTATCCGAAAAGCCTTCTGCTCGGTGATCGTCCAGAGGGATCTGGTGATCATCGTCCGAATCTTCGTCGAGCCATCCTTCATTGCCCTGGTTTGGGTAGTACGCATCGCCGGGAAGGTGGAAGCCAGCCATGCTATCTACGCGAGAAAGGGGAAAGGAGATTAATAGACGTACTAATCTAAAATACTTATAAGATGATCGTCACGAGTTAGACCAATACTTGCATAATGCATACTAATTACATGTGACCGAGGCAGGATAGTCCGTCGAATAAGTGACCCTAACTCTAAATCCACAACCAAACAAGGAACAGGAAGTAAAGCAAAGATCACATATTCTAAGCCTATAACACCCTAATCACAGGTAACTGGAAAGTATCCATTTAGCAACTATTACTCCACTAGTAACGACCCTTTTTAGTTCTCACATATGTATATTTTAGCGGCACATAATACTCCTATAGTATTCTTATTCTAACGTTATTGTGGTAGTGTTGGTAAGTTTTTGACTTGTTGCAACACCACAACCAAACTTAGGCACATGCTAGTCACTCCCAGGAAAAATGTAGTTGATCAGGCTACATCCCCCCCCCCCCCGATGTGACTATATGTCTCTAAGCCCAATTGTGTTGTCCAACAATCTTAATACTTTTATTCTGTTCTAGTGCGATACTGACTTCCGAATTTTATAGAGATGTGTATATACATACTTAGTTAAATATTTTAGTACTTAACAGTATATATTCTTGGTCAGAGTGTTTTAGTCCCGAAGTGTTTATAGTTCGTATATCTTTTATAGGTTGATATACTTGATTCACTATAAACAATGATCTGATACCAATCTGTCACACCCCAAAACCGATAACGGCGGAATACGTTTCGGGGTGGAGGACGTCATGTACAGTATCATCACAATTGCATAATAGTAAAAACAAGAAACATACAACCATTTCATTTCCATAGTGAGTTTAATTACAAACATGTTCTGTAAAGTTTCAATAGACACCAAAATATAACAAAAATAAGAGATGAATCTCGTATGCTCCATCTTCTCCAAAATGCGGCACCTGTACCTATCTATCTTTGACCTGAGGATACAAGTTATTTTAAAAACGAGTATCAGCATAAAGCTGGTGAGTTCATAAGAATTTAGTGTGGTTCATGTATAAAATGGGTTAAAACTTATAGTGTTAAAAGCTGCAATTTATTTTTATAAGTAGTAGAAAACCCTAGAAAATCCTATATTTTCCAGAAAATACATCGTAAGTGAAAACCTTTAAATTACATGTAAGTCTTATCATTGAAGACTGTTCGTTGTAAAAGTATAGTAGTAAATCTCCAGTAGGTAGTATAGATAAAGAAAAGTTATGCCTGATGACAGTAATAGTGGTGCGAACTTTCATTAGTAATAGATACTTACTTACTTCGGGATATTAGCTTAGACTTTAGTCTTAGTGTTTTAGTGTGAAATTAGTATATTCCTTTTATGTGACCAATAGTGTGAGAAATAGAGGGTCCGATGACCTTCCCGGTCATCCGTAGCGTAGTGAAGTAGTGCCATCCCTGGGCCTGCTCGGCTCGGAATGAAATTAACAGTCGGGATATAATAGTGTCTGCCCTGTATAGATCTATACATGTAGCGTCTCCTTCCTTCCGGAAAACCCTGGTTACAGTATGTAAGCGCGTAGAGTGTCTTGTAGAGGATTAGTGTGTTATACTCTGGATTAGTGCTTTCTCTTGTATTATAGTGTAGTAGTCTTTTGTATAGTTCATAGAGTGTTCTCTTATTCATGTATCATCTTGTAATAGTAAGAATTATAGAGTATATAGTAGTAGAAGTAACGAGTAGTAGTAGCCTTAACTATACCTATTATAGCTAACTTAGTGTGTACGGTTCTTGGCAATTATATGACAGGGATATCGAATGAGATGAAAATGTTCGTATCTAACACCAATATACATGATATATAACTAAGAAATCAACGACAGTCGGACGGATAACATATACCCTAAGCCCACATCAAACAAGAACAGGAAATAAGGCGAACTATCGGTCCTAAGTCCTTCAAGTCTTACTTATATAAATATATTAGTGTAGATACATTTTACAAGAAAAGTAATTTAATAAAAATCTTAACAAAAAGAATGCATTTAGAAAATAGTTTATTTTTCCAAAGTAGTTTTTAAAAAACGTAGAATTCTTTTATAAAGCATAGTGATAAATCACATGTGATTTGAACTATAGATGGTAAATCACATGTGATTGATTTCCATAAAATGTACATTTGAATTGTATCCCCCCACCCCCTAAAACATGTAAAAACAGTGAAAAAGGTTCATTATGGGGTATGAACTCACCTAAAATCGGGTAAATCGGGTGAAAGTGTCGGTTGAGCTTTGGTGTCAAAGTAAGGACTTGTACACCTTTTAAGACCCTAGTAACACATGAGATATATGTTTTACAAGTAATTAGTCACTTATACTTTTATTAAAGCATTTACATATCCTAAATTGATTAAAGGTCTTATGGATTAGAAGTGATTCTCGGGAATTATACAAAACCAAAAGGGGGTAACTAAGGGTCCAAGAGCTTACTCCCTTGGAGTTTACAACCCAAAGGCCACTCCTTGGGAGTTTACAGCCATAAGCCCCATGGCTTGGGCCGTGAACTCTTGTGTACTCCCCAAATTTTGATTTTAAGGTCCTTGTTTCAATCCCAATAATGTCTAGTAAAGGTATAGGGCCATTTAGGGGGCTTAAGCCCTCATTTGACAAGTTTTGGGGGAGTTTACGGTCTAAGCTTATGCTTGGGCCGTAAACTCTAGTTTACCCCTCAAATCATTATGTATAATTGTCCCAAACTCAAAATGGAAATTCCCTAAGCCATATATCACGTCTAAACATGTTTTGGAAGGGTTTTTGAGGCATTTTGCATGGATAAGGGATGTCTACGGCCTAAGCATGTGCTTGGGCTGTAAACCCTCTTTTATGCCCTCAAAATTATTGTTTTGATGCTTAAAGACTCCTAGATAAATTCCCCAACTAGTATTTAAGCTCAAAGGAAGGAAAATCGGGACTTTTGGCACCCTTTTAGGTGTTTACGGCCTAAGGAGATTCTTTGGCCGTAAACTTCCTTTTGATGGCTATTTTGTCTGATTTTTGAGATAATGCAACAATAAATAATGTTTAGAACGAGTTAGGGAAGAAGATCTTACGTTTTGAAGGCGGAATTTGCGGTTTTTGGAGTCGGTTATGAGCTAGAGAGAGAAAGTAGTGAGAGAGAGGAGCTTGAGTGGTAAAAAGCTTCTAAGAGGTGTTCCACCTTCTTTTTATAAGTCTCGGGTGTTGCACCCGGTATACGACTACCCGATGCTAAAGCTTAACGGGGTTTAAAATTTTTACCCAGGTTAAATGGTTGAAAATAATATAACTTTATTTCGTTAAATGGAAATAACATTAACGAGTTATATTTATTTTACTAAGATAATAATCACCTGAAATATAAATAAATAAATAAATATTTATTTATTAGATGATTCCAAATTACGGAACTTTTTATGAAATGACATATTCCGTTAGCGGATAGGGATTTATATAACGGAATAAACGTTGGGTTGTCACAGGCAGCCTTCGAGGCTCTTAGACAGCGGTTGTGCGAGGCACCGATTCTCACTCTGCCATAGGGTGTAGATGATTTTGTGGTTTACTGTGACGCTTTGATCACGGGAATGGGTGCGGTACTGATGCAGTGGGGTCACATGATAGCAGGTTTTGGGAACCAGGTTAGAGTTCCGGCTAGGACTCAAGTTCAGTGGTGTGTTAGGTCGAGTGCATGTTCGACCTGGGTTGGAAAGTGTTGTAAGACTGCGGGGGTAGCCGTAGCATTCACTGACGATCAGGTAGTATGGAAAGTGTTGTAAGACTATGGGGGTAGCCGTAGCATTTACTAGCGATCAGTTAGTATGGGAGGTGTTGTAAGACTGCGGGGGTATCCGTAGCATTCACCAGTAGGGGTAGCCGTAGCATTCACTAGCGGTCAGATAGTGATAGAGTGTCGTGAGACTGCGGGTGTAGCCGTAACATTCACTAGGTTGGTAGATGGCACGAGCGCGTTGTTAGAACGCGGAAGGAACAATAGTACCCACCAGTTCGGGTGCAGCAGTGAGGATACGGAAATCCACTGATTGGATTACGGATTTACCCAGATGGATTAGCTATGGTTGAGCCAGTGATAAGACTGTAGGAACGTCACTACAGGTATGAGATTAGGGAAGTAATGGACTGCTTAAGGGCGTTTTTGATGTAAGGCTACCATTAGTTAGGTGGCAATCACTTTTAGCCTTGGACTTGATGATGATAGGATTCGACGTATGGACCCGATCAGTTAGATCAAGTGGTTGTTAGAACCTCAGTGGCATGCTAACTAGTCGTAAGTAGTTTCAGAGAAGGATCACGTTTAGAAGTCATGTGAGACGACTAAGTGGGAGTCCTTTGGCCCCACAGCCGTGCAGAAACCCGATATTTTAGATGATGGGCGAGCGAATTGAGACCCAGGAGGCCTCGATAGATTTTGGGAAGCAGCTATGTAGCAACATACTGCTTCAGGCAGTTCAGTGTTTGAGCAGCTTTAGCGTTTGGGCAGTATTAGTATTTGTGTTTTGGGTTGCAAATACGAACGGAATAGTTGGTTGATTGAGAATTGACAAGTCACTCGCAACGGGATTAGCTGAGTCTTGGCCAAGTATAAATGACATGCAGAGATAATTAGGATTATGACCCTGAATTATAGTGGAAACCTCGAGTTATTGAAAGTTGAGTAGTCAGTTGAGGGATAAACAGACTAGATTCAACGATAATGATTCAATATGAGTGGTCTGTTAGGGATTCAGATCATCTCGAGACAGCAGACTTCAGACGGAGTAGACGAGATCTAGTTGCGAGGAATTCGTTCACCTACGGATTTAAGGCTATATGAGGATTGGTCATGGCTACCTTGGGAAGGCTAGGGTGTGCCCAGGTTGGTGACCACACTACTTGAGTAGCTGGGCGAGTAAGGAATGGTATGGAATTATTTCGGGGACGAAATATAATTTAAGCGGGGGAGAGTTGTAACACCCTGTTTATTTATTAAATAAATAAACAAATTAATGAACGAATGGACGCCCCAAAATAAATAATTATATATCAAATGATGGTCTCGTAGAACTATATCAAATGATGGTCACACTCTAAGAGATTGGAGGTTAAAGGTGTAAAATCCGGACTTAATTTGTAAGTATTATGGGAGGCAGGGACTAATTGGTAATATTGGGACTTCATTGAAGAGATTTTGGAGGTTTAGGGGCTGAATGGTAACATATGGAGCTAAATTGTAATGAATTCCGAAGTCAGGGGCTGTTTTGTAATATAATGGACGTAATTTGAAAGGAGTTTAGATGGCAGGGGTTAAAAAGGTAAAATTTGGATCTATTTTGAAGAAGTGGGGGCCAGAGGGACCATATTGGTCATTATGGAAAAGATGGAATGAAGGATGGGATATATAAACCCGTTAGCCTTTTTACCCTGACCCTAATGGTATGTTGCAGCCACCGTCTCACCCCCTTATACCTCCCTTCAGCCGCCACATTGCATGACACTCCCAACCGCACCATTTTCCTCATTCGTTTTCCGATCAGACCAGGTAGCCAAGCCGCTACTCCGCCATCGGATGCAACGCTGCTGCCGGAGACGTTGTGGGCAGCCGGCGAGTCGCCGAATCAGAGTGGAATTGGGTCATTGTGCGCGGGTCGTAAGCCGTCGAAGACACTCGGTAAGATAGCTACACTACAATTCTACTTCTCCTCCGTTTTGTTTAGCGGTTCGACGTCAGGGTATGTCGGTTGTGGCTGGCGCCGTCCATTGGCCGCCATTTCTGCTATACTCCGGCGACGTCAACCGCTTGGGAGGCCACCAGATGTTATATGCTTGAGTATTCATGTGTTGTTGTTGTGCTTGATGGTTGTAGTTCTTCTTAGTGATTTCGATGTGGATTCGCATGCGTTGGGCTCTCTGTCGAGTGAAGTTGTGAAGAACCACCATGGCAGCCGGCCATGGTGCCTATTGTCGTCACTGCCCACCGCAGGTGGAAGATTTGGGTCCGTTTCTCGAGCAAAGGAGTGTACTTCTGTTAAGTGTGTGTTTTGTGTGGGTGTATGGTTGGAGTCCTCGGAAAAGGCAATACCACCACCATAGGGTGGTGGCTGCCACTATCTGCCGCTGCCGGCCACCACAAGGTGGCTGCGTGTGTGTACTTGTTTTGTGTGTTTATTTTGATATTTAGCATTGTATAATGTAAATCACAGCATAGAATAATAAAAGAAATTGAAAACCACCACCTTAGGGTGGTGGCTGCCGCCTCCTGCCGCCACCAGCCGTCGTGTCGGGTGGCGGTGTGCTTACTTGGGTTGGGATTGCTAGATTGGGGATGTTTGGTCAAGGGACTAAAACCCTAATGGGCCTTGAAACCCTAATGGGCCCAATGAGGCTTAATGGGCATAAAAGCCCAAACATGTGTCTAATGGGCTTAATGGACCCTAATGGATCCAAGGACTTAACTAATGGGCCTATTGGGCTAAGATGGGTTAGAAAGCCTAATGAGGGTTTAGAAAACCCTAATATTGGATTTATGGGCTTGGACTTATTGAGACCCACTTGTGGGCTATAGGAATAATAGAATTGTGTGATTAAGCCCAATCACACCATATGAATTATTTAGAAGAATGATGGACTTAATGGCTTAAGTCCTTAATGGATTAAGTCCTTAATGGGTTAAGTGAGAAACACTTAACCCTAATCATCATTTTATGTGAAACCCTAATTTCACTTGGGTTTATTGTTGGGCCTTGATGATTGCGTTATTAATGGGCCATCCAAAGTCAAACAATTGGACTAGAATATTTAATGGGCCTAGTGCAAGGCCCATGTAAGGAGTTTGGCCCCAATTTGGAAATTTGGGCCATAGATGGGCCATTGTTTGGGCCTTAATGATTATATGATGTTGGGCCTTAGAATGAGACCATGCAAAGGTTTGGGCCCAATTTGGAAAATTAGGCCATATGTTGGGCTTTGAGCCATAATTAGACTTTTGGGCCTTTGGATTGGGCTTTGGGCTTAAATAAGCCAAGATAGGGGTAATGTAGTAATTACCCAAAGCATGTACTTATGGTTATGAAGTGGAACCCAATTATTAATTGGGTAATGTTTTGATATTGACAGACCGGGAATCTGTTATCCAGCAGCTGGGGTTGATTCTGCGGGACGCTAGCAGTGTGGGGTTGAGTCTTCGGGACTTCAGCAGTGCGAGGTGAGTTACCTTCCAGTAGGAGTGGGTCTACGGCCACAAGGCCAACCCACTAGTAGGAGTTATTTGTTAGATGATTGTCTTTGTGATAATTATCTAGTGTATTGTTATCTGATATGTTTTATGTGCTAGCATGCTATGACATATGTGTTAGTAGTGGTAGGGGTGATATAGCCCATAGTTACCGGTTGAAAGATATCGAATGGGTAGATAGTACTCATGCATGCCTCAATATGATCATGATATGTTATTATGTGATAGTGGTAGGGGTGAAGTAGTCCTCGGTTACCGGTTGAAAGATACCGAAGGCAGTTACCGGTTTCAAGATACCGAAAAGGTAGACAAAACCCATGTATGAAATGTTATTAAGTGACCAGTATGGTTATGATATGCCATTATGTGATTCAATATGTTTATGTTATGTTATCATGGAACCAATATGTTGATGACTTGTTGATAGGGGGTGAAATAGTCCCCGGTTACCAGTTGAAAGATACCGATGGCAATTACCGGTTGAAAGATACCAATGGCAGTTACCGGTTGAAAGATACCGATGACAGTTACCGGTTGAAAGATACCAAAGGGGTATACAGAACCCAGGCAATGCTTATCTATTTGTTTATGATATGTTGGTAGGTGATCATTATGTTATGATGTTAGTATGTGATCGATATGTTATGATGTTAGTATGTGATCAGTATGCTTATGATATATAATTATGTGATGGCGGTAGGGGTGAAATAGTCCCCGGTTACCGGTTGAAAGATACCGATGGCAGATACCGGTTGAAAGATACCGATGGTATTATGTGGTATGTGGTATAATGGAGGAACTCACTAAGCTTCGTGCTTACGGATTACAGTTTTGTTTTCAGGTGCTTTGTTTTCAAAGGAAAGGAGTCGGCTCGATCGCAGCGCATCATACTATGTTTTCCGCACATGAGATCTTTGGGATTACAGTCTAATATGCTTTTATGATCAAATGCTTTGATTATTGACACTTGGGTTTTATGTAATAACCTAACTAAAAACAAAATTTTTGGCCTTGAATTTTGGGTTGTTACATTTATGGCCTTACTTTTCATTAATTGCAAGGTCTACTCGAGAAGTTGCTTTCCCTGACTCGTCGAGTAGAAGCAGATTGGGCCACGTGTTTAAGTAACCTACTCGCCGAGTCCAAAATAGGTCTCAACGAGTAGGAGTTGGAGGATGAAACCCTAATTTCCGGGGTTTTGCACCCTATTTAAAGGATCATTTGCCTCATTTAGCTCCCTATAGCCTCTTGAGAGTCCAACAAACCCTAATCCATGTGTGTGCTCCATTATTGTGTGTGTTAAGCTTTGGAAGATGGATCTTAGTAAGAAGAGCTTGGAGAGCAAGTGACTAGAAGCAAGGAACGTGTGGGGATCTGAAATCTACCTCAGTTTGCATCTTTTGGAAGGTATCAAGTTGTTACCTTGACCTTCTTTCCTTCTAGATATCATTTTGTTGAAGATTAGGGCTTTTTCTAGCATGTTATGTAGCCTTTCTTGAGTATGGCTAGGATCTGAAGTCGCAACCTCAGATATGAGCTCACCCTGGTCTTTAAGTCCATAAAGTTCCAACTTTAGCAAGAATGAACCCTTCCTTATGAGTTAAACCCCATTTCAAGCTCGAATTTGGCATTCTATGTCTCTAGATCCTTGCATGCACGTAAAGTTTGCAACATTACGTGATAAACATGCCTTGGGAAGCTGGATCTGCAATATGGAGCCTTGAAATGGCTCACAAAGCATCTGAATGAAGAAAGGTCTGAAGGGACTCGGCGAGATGCATGGTCAGCTCGGCGAGTCCAATGAAGATTGTCGTGGACTCGGCGAGTTAGCTAGGGTTTTCCCAACTTTTGGCATGCATGAACTCGGCGAGTTGCAGGGAAACTCGACGAGTCAATAGAGGATTTCACGACTACTCGAGTTCTGGAAGGAGTCGACGAGTCAATGAACTGCCCTCGACGAGTCAGGTCAACATGGACTGTTGACCTTGACCGTTGACTTTGACTTTGACAAGGTTTGACTAGTTAACTTTTGGGGCATTTTGGGAAAATTGGAAACTTATGAATATGGTTCTATGGTGAATATAGGTGGTGGAGTTTGTAGCGGTGATCCGAGAGTTTGAGTTTATCATTTCGAGTCGACAGTTGAGAGGTGAGTTACCTCACTATACTAAGGGGTCTAAGGTACCAAGGGCGGCCCATTGGATATGATATCCTAGCAGTTGGTAGTATGTTGAGTATGAGTTAGTGTTGCATGCTAGTTGCTATGCCAGTTAGGTAGATATGTAGGACTACCTGTAGTATTATGTGATTATCTGTATGCGCATTAGTTGTGTTATATGTCGACATATTATGTGGGATGAGTTGAGGTGATACTGCTCCGTGCGGTAACCAACAAACCCGAGAGCAATCAAGATACGAGCTGAGGGCCACGTGGGGCATGGCAGACTCGTACTGTGGGCTCGGGAGCATTCCAGATACAAGTTGAGGGAGACTCGTACTGTGGGCTCGGTGGCAATCCAAATGTGAGTTGTGGGCCCGGAAGGCAATCCAAACTCACACTGTGGGCCCAGGGGTAATCTAGTCTGTAAAGTTGTGGACCAAGTACATGTTGTTATTTATGAATGCATTTATGTGCAATGTATCGGTATTTTGGGGGAACTCACTAAGCTTTCGGGCTTACAGTTTCAGTTTATTATTCCAGGTACATCAGGGGATCATGGCAAGGCAAATGCGTGATCGTACAACTTCTCATGTGTTGTTTATGTTTCTGGGTAAACTCTAATATTATACATTTTGGAAACAAGTTTGTAATGATTTAATGGTTTTGGAAATGTTTTTAAAAGTTCAAATTTGTCATGATTTTTTATGGGTGTTACAAATTTCTTCCCCAAAAACCCTTGACACAAAACGTATATCAGACATGCTCTCACATCATCATCACCATTAGCAACTAACAATGTATTATTTAATATGATACTTTTCAATTCAGATATTGTCATCGAACTATTTGTTTTGTTCGGAAAGAGATGTTCCCGCAATAAACACCTTTTTTTTTTTACTAAAAGTTTGCTTTTTGTTTTTCGGACACCTTTTTTCCTATTTGTTTTCGATACATGCCAAAAATAAATCCGGTGATCAGACAAAACTCTTTAGGGCCATAAACCATTTTCGTATCTCCCACTTTAAAATACAATCAGTTTATGCCATCTAGAGATAATACTGCATCTAGCCGTATCTGATAAATGAACATTTTGTGGAATAGCAAGCCTACCCTTTGTATTTTTTTTTGAAAGAGAAAATACTAAGCCGATCCTTTGTAATGAAGCGACATCCAACAAAATACTAAAAACGGTCCTGCTAAATGATTCATGTCGGGTAGCCGTCAAATGTTTAAAGACTTTCCATATATTACACCCCGATCCTTTCAGATTAACCACGAATTTAACATCGTCACACTTGTGCTAAAATATAAAAAATGTTGAAAGGGTATAATTTTTATTTTCAATAACACATTAATGATATTTCTAACTATACTAAAAATTCACAAAACTATAAAAAAAAAACATATACATATGACAATTCACTTGCAATAACATACTATGAAATGCTAAGTTACAACCTTAAGATGCATCGTAAATAAGTTTTATAACATAAATCATATTTATATCACAATTGTGTAACATATTCACATAATACTTGCACTTGCATCAAAAATCATTTGGCTACAAATATAAATTATGAAAACCAACTGTACAACCTTACAAATGGCAAATGTACAACTTGAAGATGCATTAGAAAATCTGTTTACTACAAATATAATGCATGAAAACCAAATATACAGCCTCAAAATGCACGATTTATGCATCATGTACTTGCACAATCACATATCTGCAATATACTAACAATACCAAGGCTACTGACGCATCAAAACCACAATGCTACTTATGAAATGCTCTAAATATCGGATATAACTTATACATCTACGAAAATAAGAAAGGCAACACCTTCGATTTATGTTTTTTTTCATACTTTTGATGAATAAGTCGTAAACAAACATACCCTAAACATGATAAATGATGATTATAACACCAAAATAGTAAAGATCCTACCATGTTTTCGGGAGAGTACATACGATCGTCTATAGCTTCCTCTGAGAGACTTGAGAGAGTTTCCCAAACAAAAGTGAAGAAAAATAAGGGTTCTAAATTTTTTTTAGGAATTTATATTCTTAAAAAGAGAAAATTGCAGATGGACAGGGTTAATCTACGAACATACAACTTACAATGCACGCCTATGCTTTAAGCGCTTATACATTCGCAGATGAGAAGACAAAATCGCATATTACCCTAATCCATCTGCGATTTTAGTGGCTATCTTACATACTTATAAAGCTTGCATTTTCCCTTGAATCTCATGCATTTGAAACCCCCCACAATAATTTGCTAAAACCTCATGCATTTGAAACCCCCAAACCTTTTCACCTTCTTAATAATTAATCACACATAATCAATGGTAATTCATATGAGATAATAATTTGCTAAAACCTCATGCATTTGTATGGTATTAGAACATGTTTGAGTTTTTGGGTTTTAGACTTTAGTAAATGGGTAATCCGTTTGATACGTTGGATTTGAATATATCTTATTCGAATTACCCAAACTCTTATTTTCCTTATTCAAATGTTACATCAATGCCAAACAAAAGATAAATTAATAATATATGCTCATGCATGTTTTGTACAAGCCCCAATCAAAATACAAAGTATCATGATCATACAATTAAGTGTGTCTTTTATTCCATTTTTGGCTTTATAACAAAAGTTTGTTTACCTGGCGAAGAAAGAAAACTTGAAGATGAATATTTAGGTTGGATGTTTATATAAGATTTGTTTTAAATATATAATAAGCAACGATTATAAATAATAAAATCAAATTACATGGATATGTCATATTATCCATGCAAGTCTTTTTTGAAATGCAAATTGTCTATCTTAGCACTTTATTATTTAGTGTATGTTTCAAATTTTAATAATAATATTAAGTGTTTCTTAAAAGTCTTATTTAACTTATTATTAATAATAAGTGGTTTAAAATTAATGAATAACAAATTTAAATGATAATAACATCAAATTATAAACTACATTTAGCTATAAATAAATTGTATTTTAAATGAACATCATTATTCAAATTAAAAAATGATCGCATAAGTAAAAATATAATTAATCAATAATAATAATTGTTAAAAATAATACTAAATAGATAATTATATTTAATTATATTAATAAGGAATGTAGGTTGATGTCAATTAATATTATTGTTCAATATATATATATATATATATATATATATATATATATATATATATTGTGACAACCCTATATTTTCCAACGCTTTGTAACTGTTGGGTCAAAAATATTGTTTATACTTTACTTTTCTAGGCAATTATTTTTATGTAATATTTTATTAATTTATGGTCTAGTTTACGGCTGAGTTTACGGCCGTAAACACCTTGCGGCCATAAACTCGTTTACGGCCCAATTGTTTCCGGCCCATGTTCCTTAGTATAAATAGAGGTGTTAGGGTGAGGAGAGCTTACGGCCAGAGAGAACTAGAAAGCATTGTATGTGATAATAATTTGCTAAAACCTCATGCATTTGTATGGTATTAGAACATGTTTGAGTTTTTGGGTTTTAGACTTTAGTAAATGGGTAATCCGTTTGATACGTTGGATTTGAATATATCTTATTCGAATTACCCAAACTCTTATTTTCCTTATTCAAATGTTACATCAATGCCAAACAAAAGATAAATTAATAATATATGCTCATGCATGTTTTGTACAAGCCCCAATCAAAATACAAAGTATCATGATCATACAATTAAGTGTGTCTTTTATTCCATTTTTGGCTTTATAACAAAAGTTTGTTTACCTGGCGAAGAAAGAAAACTTGAAGATGAATATTTAGGTTGGATGTTTATATAAGATTTGTTTTAAATATATAATAAGCAACGATTATAAATAATAAAATCAAATTACATGGATATGTCATATTATCCATGCAAGTCTTTTTTGAAATGCAAATTGTCTATCTTAGCACTTTATTATTTAGTGTATGTTTCAAATTTTAATAATAATATTAAGTGTTTCTTAAAAGTCTTATTTAACTTATTATTAATAATAAGTGGTTTAAAATTAATGAATAACAAATTTAAATGATAATAACATCAAATTATAAACTACATTTAGCTATAAATAAATTGTATTTTAAATGAACATCATTATTCAAATTAAAAAATGATCGCATAAGTAAAAATATAATTAATCAATAATAATAATTGTTAAAAATAATACTAAATAGATAATTATATTTAATTATATTAATAAGGAATGTAGGTTGATGTCAATTAATATTATTGTTCAATATATATATATATATATATATATATATATATATATATATATATATATATATATATATATATTGTGACAACCCTATATTTTCCAACGCTTTGTAACTGTTGGGTCAAAAATATTGTTTATACTTTACTTTTCTAGGCAATTATTTTTATGTAATATTTTATTAATTTATGGTCTAGTTTACGGCTGAGTTTACGGCCGTAAACACCTTGCGGCCATAAACTCGTTTACGGCCCAATTGTTTCCGGCCCATGTTCCTTAGTATAAATAGAGGTGTTAGGGTGAGGAGAGCTTACGGCCAGAGAGAACTAGAAAGCATTGTATGTGAATCTTTTGTATCCGGATCTTAATTCATATCAATTCATACGAAGATTCATATTATTCTTCTTCTCCTTCTCTTCTTATTTTATATGACATCATCCGTTTGATTGGGATTCCGCACCATCAAACGGATCTGACTGATACACGGGCAGATTAGAGACTTACAATTGGTATCAGAGTCAAGTTGTATCAGTCAAAAGGTTTATTGTTTCATCAAAATTTCGAATATTTTGTGTTTATGGTCCAAGCTTACGGCTGTAAACACCGAGTTCTTGGGCCGTAAACTCTATTTGGAGCATTATTTGATCTTGTTTTCGTAATATTTCTGCGTTTTTGGATAGATCTCGCAAAAATAAAGGGGGTTTGTTCTTTGTGTTTTTCATAAAAAAAAGGTTTTTGATTGAGTTTTGGAGCTTCAAAGTCGAATTTTCACGTAATCTTAAACTGTTTACGGCCGGAGCTTTCTGGCGGAGTTTACGGCCGGCGGCGCATTTGTGTTTACGGCTAGGGTTTCCGTAGATCTCGGCTCGGCAGCGGCTTGCGACTCGGACGTGGCGGCTCGGAGTTTGCGGCTCGGATTGGAAGTATACGGCTCGGCTACGGAAGCCAGCTAAAGTTGAATCTTTGAAAGGAAAGTTTGAAATTGCCAAACTTGATGTTAGAAAATATGATTTCTCAATTGAGGTGGTTGCAAATATGATAGACCAAAGCATGCAGTTTAAAAGGAATCAAAACAAGGGTCTAGGGTATGATAGTGTACCTCCTCCGTACAATCATAATTACACATTCATCCCTATGAAACAAGAAGAAATTGACAGGGAGACACATCTTAAATACGGAAAACCAGCTGGATTTGTGTCAGGAGGAGTTATTAATTTTGAAGATACTAATGTTGCTACTTCATGTGCAGGTAAAGTAGCAGAGGATGAGAACAAGGAGAGTTCTTTAGAACAAACAAACGACCCATTGAACTCTGAATCTGTTGCTTCTAACCAACCTCCCGTTTGTAAATACAGGCCACCATTTCAAGCTAAACAGAGTGCCTGTTGCAACTGTACGTGTGGGAAAAGCAAGAGACAAGGCAAGGATATGCCACCAGGGGCAGGAAGAGACAACTCCACAGTGAAGAAAAGGACATGTTTTCACTATGAAACACCTGGACACATTGCCAGAAATTGTCCTAATCGCGCATATGTTCTCTACTATGCACAAGGTTGGCAGAACGTGCCAAGAGGGAGATCTTTCAAAAGAAACCCCTCAAAGTCACGTTCAGACCATGATGATTGGAACGCGCAGGAGGCGAAGAATCAAACTCCAAAGGCCAAGAATCTGAATGCCAAGGGAAAGAAGGAAATGTCGGCCCAGAAGTCTAGTCCAAAAGATGCTCCCGTGAAGCCAAAATCAAAGTCATCTCAACGGCCGACATCAAGTTCAAAACCAAGTACTGAGCCACCCATCAGATTGAAAAAGGAATGGGTTAAACCCAACTACAAATGGGTTCCGAAGGCTCAATCTCCCAAATCAACTAACGATTCTAATATTTCTATGTCTTCTGTTTGTGATAAGCAGGACATGTCATGGGAGAGAGTATCGTGCGTTGATGACAAAGGTCGACCCAGTTTCAAAATGGACTGGGTTCCAAAGACCAACTAATCTCGCTCTGTGTTGGAGCAGCTATGGAGGCATATCATCAGACTTCGGTTTGTTGGTAGTGGTTGTTCCAGGCACATGATAGGGGACATCTCTCAACTGTACAACATTCAGATCTTTGTTTGAGAGTATGTGTCCTTTTGCGGGAAAGGAAGAAAAGAAGGGATCACATGGGGTTAGTGCTTAATGACATGAAGAATTTTCGGATCTGTTCTGAGTTTACGCGTGCTATTCTCAGACCTTCTGGATGCAGATTCAATCAGTGAATTACGGTTTGCGTTTTCTTCTCTATAGTCCTAAGTTTTTCTTAACCTGATTCGCTTTAAAGACTAATTTTTGTTTTAGGATAGTTTAAATTTGCGCATTAATTTTTGTTTCTCTCCTATGCACAAATTTAGGGGGAGAAATAAAAACAAAACAAAAATTAGAAAATTTTCAAAAAATCCAAAAACATCAGAAAATCAGAAAAAAAAAATATATTGGTTATGAAATGTGTTTGAGGGAGATGTTTTGGGAAGTGATATTATCAAGTGATAACAGACAATCCGCGTCTGCGTAACGTACCCAAAGTTGAAGGGTCTATGCTCTGACTTGATGCGTCGGTAGGCACAAAAAATTTTAAATAGACTTGACTAGGAAGAATTGAACTTAGGAAATTTATAGACTTGACAAATCTTGACCTAGTTAGATACGTTTAGCCTGACAATACGACGCTCAGATAGGTTGAGCAGGGAGATATATATGGGAATCTACTCGTCACATTAAATGAACCCGTACTTGGAACCGTGGCTTAACTTTTCCTTGATGTGCGGATTCTGTCCTTAATTCCGGTTGGATGGGGCGACTGGTAAATTCCGATAAATTAGGTCTGTAGAAAATCGTTTTCTTTCTTTCTGTCTGTTAGTCATATGTTGTCTCCTTTGCGTGACTTATAATCCGACCTGGTACACAACATATGCAACTCTATTTCTCTGCAGGATATATATGTGTGTGAAATATATGTGTGAAATACTTCTCATTTGTTAGCCATATGCTGTCTCCTTTGCGTGACTTCTAATCCGACCTGGTACACAGCATATGTAACCTTCTTCTTCTCAACCCCTCTGAAGTAGTTAGCAACAGAATTCTGAATCTATTCTCTCTCTGAATGGTTGTCTGCTCACCCGGTGTAAGGAGTACTCTGGAAGTTCTTGATGGCTGGGGCATATCAGGAAGCGGGAAACACGTTCCAGTACACTTAAAATTGAACACTCAAAGATTGTCTATAGATCTCGCTGCTCAATTTAGGTGGACAACAATATCCCTGGTCGTCGTCAGATGAATGGACCTTAAGATATAGTATCTAAGAAATTAGGATCAGATATAATTTTTAGGAACTTAAGTTCACTTTGTCTTGTAACAAATAGTATGTCCTAAATTTGTCACAATTTTTCGTGTTAAAGTGGACAACAATACCGACGATTGACCAGACAAAGATGTGAATATGGAAGGTACCGACAAGTGGATAAAGGTTGTCTAAAAACTTTGATACCAAATCACTCTTAAAGTTATATATCATTTTTATTTTTGTTAAATTTATTATAGTTTCTTCTAATTTAAATATTAGGGGAGAATTAAAAATTAAAAAATAAAAAAAAATCAGAAAAATTAAAAAAATCCAAACATAGTGTTATTTTTGTTTTATTTCTTGTTCAGAAAATAAAAAAAATCCAAAAATATTTTTGTTTCCGTTTTAATTTGTGTGTTAAGTTTCTTTAGTTTTGTTTTGTCTTGAAAAGTGATTTCAGGTATAGATAAGACTCATGGAGTTTGTGTTGAAGATTTCTGAGCAAAAGCTTCGTCCGTGAGCATCGAAGAATTCTCATTCAAAGGAGCAAGAAATGAAGGTTATTCTTTCAAATTCAATCTTTCAACCCCGGAAGCAAGGTGAAGCTGCTGAAATTGAAGATTATGTGACGGATTGCATTGAAGCCTCCTCAATCAGTCTGCTGCTATCTTTGTACCTGCTGAAGTGATCCAGAAGATTTTGTTCTCTCTAAAGATTCTCAAGCTAAATGCGCCATCTTTCAAGAATCAGTACGTCAAGCCTCCTTACTCAATGTGCGATCAATGCCAAATTCAGAAGAAAACCTCAAGTGCTCAAGATGAAGTCATTCATTGAAGATTCATATGTTCATCCTGATGCTGTGAAGAAATCGAAGGTTAAAGCTGAAGCCAAGTTCCCGATGAAGATTAACAAGCAAAACCAGCTACTTTTTAGAGGGAGCTTGTTGGGTCAATTAAGAAAAGAAAGCTATAAACCAAGGGGGAGATTGTTGGGTCAAAAATATGGTTTATACTTTACTTTTCTAGGCAATTATTTTTATGTAATATTTTATTAATTTATGGTCTAGTTTACGGCTGAGTTTACGGCCGTAAACACCTTACGGCCGTAAACTCGTTTACGGCCCAATTGTTTCCGGCCCATGTTCCCTAGTATAAATAGAGGTGTTAGGGTGAGGAGTAGAGGATTGATGAACTAGAGAGCTTACGGCCAGAGAGAACTAGAAAGCATTGTATGTGAATCTTTTGTATCCGGATCTTAATTCATATCAATTCATACGAAGATTCATATTATTCTTCTTCTCCTTCTCTTCTTATTTTATATGACATCATCCGTTTGATTGGGATTCCGCACCATCAAATGGATCTGACTGATACACGGGCAGATTAGAGACTTACAGTAATGCTTAAAAGTCAAATACAACGAAACCATTTGGAATTAGCAGAATTAACCCCAAACATAAAGTATTCAAAAATCTAAATATGGGATGCATCAAATATTAGATATCATGACAAGAATCCTGAAAA
The DNA here is from genome assembly GCF_002870075.4 of Lactuca sativa. Taxonomy (NCBI): domain Eukaryota; kingdom Viridiplantae; phylum Streptophyta; class Magnoliopsida; order Asterales; family Asteraceae; genus Lactuca; species Lactuca sativa. The sequence goes on along the minus strand of NW_026440196.1, from coordinate 24,517 downwards.
CATAAAGAACATTCAAAACCAAGTTATATTGAAGAAATTATAACCACTTGAATATTTACGACACACCGTTTAAAACGTCATTTAACGTAAAAAAAAGTGAAATTGTAATAAAATGCATTTTAGCCTTAAGTATCTAAACAAAAGTTGTAGAGTTCGTTAAGCCATAAACATGAATAAAAGGATCGCCCAAATTGGACCTCGTATGAAGAAGTTACGAATTTTCTAAGTTTCGTAACAGTAGTAGAGGACTAAAAACTCGAATTGAAGATCGAGCGTTATTTAGCTATTGCAACCTAAACGAAAGTTGAAGGTCTCCACAATAGGAGTAAAATGGTAAAAAGTCAAACAAAAACCGACGTCGAATAAAGAAACTATGAATTTTTAACGGACTTTAGCAGTCCCGGCCTATTAAAAACATATCATTAAAAATAAAGTCAAAACTAGCTGACGAAGTCTAAATGAAAGTTGTAGAGCATAGTCTCACCTACGCGGAGATATAAAGAACGCGAAAAACGAGCTCGTACGCGAAAGTTACGGAATTTCGAAGATGACAGACTGGATTACGCCCCGCGTAATCCAATATTACGCCCAGCGTAATAGGCCCAGTGTCGAGTCCCATCGGCTCGAGTGCTCTACGCTAGCTAGCCTGGAGTCGTAAGTCATGACGCATTGTTACGCCCAGCGTGACCAAGGTACGCTCAGCGTACGCGAGTACGCCCAACGTACTCCAAGATTACGCCCCGCGTACTCCAAGTTTTCACCCTATAAATAGATGGCATGAACTACGGGTTTTAGGCACACCTTCTCAAACTCCCACTTACTCCCACACACTTTCAAGCACCAGAAGCCATCCCGACACTCTCGATTTCCGCACCCGAACCTCCGACGAAGTTGCTACGCTACCGAGAGTCACGAGAAGCTTGAAAACGCAACTTTACGCAGTTGAAGTTCTGCTCGACTCTAATCTCATTTTCATCAACCCAAGCAGGTGAGTTTCATACCCCTATCTTTCAAGTCTTTTCATGTTTTAGGGGGGAAATACAAGTACAATACAAATAAAAGTATCGTTTTATAAACAAGTGTAACATCTATCTAATTTGATATTCGATACCAAACAACTTACTTTATAGGGCTAGTATATCATCAAGCTATTTTCACTCAAATGGAATATACTTTCTGAAAAACTATAATGCATGTAGTTAGCAAGTTATTCATACAGTCTTACGTATACATCTTGAAAAACGATATACTTTCAAACACAATGAAGTAGAGTCTTTCTTATCGTAAATCTATTTATACTAAGTAATCTGAGATATTCAAACTTCAACGTACTCTTATGTATGCATTTCAAGTCCTATATTATATACCAAAATCTCTTGGAGGGAGAGCGTGATACTTGTGTATAGATCTATACGAGATTGACAACCCCGCACCTAAACTGTTAGCTACAGTTAAACCGGCAGGTCTGGGGTGACAAATGTCATAACACTACAACACCTAAAGAATGTTGTTACAAGCAGTTAGTGTCAATAGTATGGTTATAAGGCTCACATAAAAGTATAAAAACAAGTTTGATTTACGAGATTCATATATGCATTCTATTTTCTACACTATTTTTGAGTACAAAGTTATCTTTACCAGTTAAGTACGAGAAATACTAGTGCACTCCAACTTTGGGAAAATTTCAAACTCTTTATAGAAAATATTGGATTTTTTGAAAACCACATTCATTAAAGTACTACCAACGGGACATTTTTCAATACAAAAACACTTATGAACTCACCAACTTAATTGTTGACACTTTTTCGAAACCACTTGTATTTCTCAGGGAATTAGTGATACAAGTAACCACTAACTTTTGAAGAAGGCACGTTGAGGACATTTATTATTAAAACATTTATATCATCATATTGTAATATTCTTTTGGAAATATGTATAACGCAACAATATACGTTTTTATTATATATATATATGATGGTTGTGTTACTTTATTTATAATATTCAATTGTTGTGATACTACGTGAAGTCATCGACCCCCGAATGTTTCCGCCATTCTGGTTTGGGGGTGTGATATATATATATATATATATATATATATATATATATATATATATATATATATATATTAATGTAAAAATATTATCTCAAAGTTAATGTCAATAACATAACCATTTTAAACATATATCTTTTAATATTTTAACAATATATTTTTAATTTTCGATGCGCAACGCACAAGAATTCTGTCTAGTTTTTATAATTATAGGTTATTTTTAGCTATTTTCTGCAAAGGGATTAGAAAATTTGTTATATCTATAATTCAAAACCACCGTTTAATTTTAACATAGCCCATTTTAGCAATTTTGTCTTTAATAAAAGACAAAACTTTAAAAATGGTCCCTGTGGTTTTCGAAAATATCAAGTTTAGTCCTTAAGTTCAAAAAACCTCACAGATGGTCCCTGTGGTTTCAAAACTTTTAACGTTTGGTCCTTTTCGCTAACTCCGTTAGCTTTTGGCCGTTAAGTGAAGGGCAATTCTGTCATTTCACTTCCACAGGGACCATTTATGAAGTTTTAACTTATTTTTTTTAAAAAGAAAAAAATATAATTATTTAATATTAAAGGGTCCCATCTCTCTCTCTCTCTCTCTCTCTCTCTCTCTCTGTTGCATCTTCTATTCCACTGTAGCCCCATTTTCCTTATTTTACATGGTCCAAATCAACAAAAAGAGTTTTCTCGATTTTACTCAATTTGTCCCGGAGTCGGCTGATCTTGAATCATATATAAGGTGTTTGTGTGAAAGTAAAATGATTGAGGATGCACTCCAAGTGTTCGATGAAATGAAGAAAGTTGGAGTTTGCCCTTCATTAGAAACATGGAACTGTCTTTTACTTTCTTCCATTCAAGAAGGGTATACGAATCTTGTATGGGAATTATATGGTGAAATGATGCAATCTGGCATTGTTGCAGATCTTGATACTGCCAGTTGCTTGATCCAAGCCTTTTGTTTGGACAGAAATGTCACAGAAGGGTATCATCTTCTTCAACTATTTTTAAACAAAGGGTATGTTCCTCACAAATTTGCTTTTGACAAATTGTTATTTGAATTTATACTGGATCAAAAGTATGACAGAGTACCCGCTCTTCTTCGCCGGAAGGTATGTTAGATGTTAAATTGTTAATTGTGTCTTTTTTCTCCGATTAGATTTACTTTCCACATGTCAAGGATTTCAATAACCTATTGATTAACAGAGACCAAGTCTACATGAATGGTGGGAGGGTTTTTTGGGTGAGAGGATGGAAGGTGATAAGCCGATATTAGCTTGAAGATATCTTCGATCATCAGAAAGTCAAACATGACGGTGGGAATGTTCGGCGATCGTTCAGAGGAGTATCATATCGAAGGACGCTTCTCTCAGAGGAACTGCACGATATATGATTCAACGAAGGAAACAATGGCGGAGATCAAACGCAAAGTGAATGCTTCCACTAATGTGATGCTTGGGAAAGATGTATTCTCGCTTATACTGAAACCTGGTTGGGGAAGAAGAAGCGGGGGTGGGGTATGTTTTTGATCGATCTCTCCGGAGGTAAATTAAACCCGAGGGTCGTCGGAGATTGATCTCTCCGCCCCTCCTTAGTGATTCGATCAATCATCACCGGACCATTTTTTTTCTGCTTGTTCGTCTTCTTCGATCTGAGTTAGTGAAAAAAGTCCTTTCCCCTTATTTGTTTTGGAGAGAGAGAGAGAGAGAGAGAGAGAGAGAGAGGGGGGGTGGGACCCTTTAATATTAAATAATTATATTTTTTTCTTTAAAAAAAAATAATAAGTTAAAACTTCATAAATGGTCTCTGTGGAAGTGAAATGACAGAATTGCCCTTCACTTAACGGCCAAAAACTAACGGAGTTAGTGAAAAGGACCAAATATTAAAAGTTTTGAAACCACAAGGACCATCTGTGAGGTTTTTTGAACTTAGGGACTAAACTTGATATTTTTAAAAACCACAGGGACCATTTTTGAAGTTTTGTCTTAATAAAAAAATAAAAGGGTTATTTCGAGAAAAGAGATAGACAAGCAGGAAAAAAAAACGCAAGGCAGCAGCAAATAGCTGCTGTTGGGATCAATGGAGCCAACAGCGCCGCCGTGGGTGGCTGCAGATGGCAGTGGTTGCGGCGGCGGCCGGCAGAGGTCATTGGTGGCCGGGATGATCAGAAACGACCGCATAACTCTCCAATTTCAGTTTTGAAACCAAATTGTGAAGGTAACATCTAAACCCTAGTAAAGATTGTGAAATTGTTGGAGTTATTGTGATGCATTCACAGCTTGGTATAGATTTGTATCTTAAAACGTCACTAGAAACTTGAATCATTGGAAGAATATTATATACGGCATTGACTTAATATTTAAATTGACAGATTTGACTTTTCTGTGGTCAAGCTTTAATTTGGATTTTTTTTACGTTGTGTTAAAGTAATGGTTGTAAGATGATCATTTGTTGGGGTTTTAGCTAAAACAAGACATAGAACTAAGTTAGAAGAAAGCTGAGTTGAGACTTGAGATAGTGTTTAGGGACCTAATTTTGTCAATTCTGGGTTAAATTGGGAAATGGTGATTAAATTGAATTAGATAATGTTGGTGTTTGGATTAGATTTTTAGCTTCTTGCTTATAGCTTATTTGTGGTGGGAATAAGCAATAAGCAATAAGCATAGGGATGAATGCTTATTAAAATTAGCTTATTTAGCCTAATAAGCTGGATTTTATCCAAACGCTTAAATTAGCTTATTGTGAGAATAAGCAATAAGAAGTTTTTTTTTTTTTTTTTCCTATCCAAACACCCCTAATAAAAATGAAAATATTATATCAATTACCTATATACGAGATCCTTCTTTAGACAGTAAGACTATGCACGTCACCTGCTTGCCTGCTGCTTTCCTCATCCAATAAGAAGTCTGGCGGTCATTCTTTAACTTATGTGGAGTCGGTTTGCTTTCCTTCTCCACACCGCCTCAATTAGTTGTGTCAAGCCGAGTCACTGTCTATTTTCTCATGTTTTTCCGTTTTCCCGCCACCTCCTACTTGGTTTTGCGCACCGACCACTGGGTTCAATAAACGGCGTCGTTTGGCTATTGATGAAGGTCACCTAGACGTCACGATGAGGTAGAAGACTTAGCGGTGGGTTTTCCTTCTTGGCGGCCACGTTCCCCCCAAAGCTGCATACCTTTTGGATCCCTTTTTACCGCCACCTCCCATTGATTGCTGCTGAGTCACCCTTTTGACTTCCTCTTCATGCCGCTCCATGTTTATTCTGTATTTAAGGTTCGCATAATTTCACATGTTTGTTGTTGGTTGTTTTTTTGCGATTTAATATTTGATTCTTCTTTCCCCATTTCCATAATCGGTTTGCTGTTGTTTCTGTCTTAAAGATTTTGCTTCGTACTCGCATCTTCTTCTTGTCGTAATGTTTCTCCCTCCTCAATACATCTCAATTCCTCTTTCTCTCTCTAGGGTTTTGTTGCTTCACGATTGATGTTGAAGAGGACGAAAGGGAAGGGCCTGATGAAGAGACGATTTAGCCTAAAGACCGTTACTAATGACAAATCGATGACATGGAACCTTAAATTAAGGTAATCTATTTTTCTCATTTTCTCTTTCTCGATTACTTATTGACGTGCACAGTATCCACCACCATGACCAGCTTGTATTCTTACTCTCATCTTTTGTTGACTGTTAGATAAAACTAATTTTCCTTTTTTTTTAATAGTTTAACATATACAATGACTTTCTTGATTCTCTTTTGATTTTAGTAATCGTACGGAAAAAACCATCATCACTACAAGAAAAGGGACCTATAGAGACGAAAATTGTCGTCCCTGTAGGTTCAAAAGTTGTCTCTATAGGTGTTTGGGACGACAAGTCGTCCCTATAGCTTTTGTCTCCATAGCCCTGTCGCAACAGATCCTTTCGGTCGTCACTAAAAATATCGTCGCAATAAGTTGCCTTTATAGACGACATGTCGTCCGATTCTGGTTCGTCGCTACAAGTTGCTGGTCTCTATAGTTGTATCTATAGAGACGACAAGTCGTCTCTATAGCTTCATCTATTAAAACAACATGTTGTCGCCATGGATACAACTATAGAGACAACATGTCGTTCCCATAGATATAGCTATAGAGACAACAGGTGGTTTCTATAGATAGAGATGCAATCGACAGTTCTTACCCTATAGCGACAGCAGCTCGTCGTGGTTGATGCACCTATAGAGACGACATGTCGTCTCTATAGGTATGCCCATACAGCTGCTATTTCCCTCTTTAATTTCCCTGTTTTTGCATCACAAAATTGCTAAATAGGAAATAGTAATCTGAATTCTAAATGCAAACATTAATAAGCCATAACACCATTAGTTCAATTATCCCCTGAATGAGAGAGAAGGTATGAAAAGCATCTCAAAATGAAGACAAACATAAGTAACCAAAACCATATGAGCTTCAAAAATATTCCCAAAAACACATGCTTGCAGAAAAGATTTTTTGAGTTTCAAGTATCAGATTTATGAACAAAATGATATTGTTGAGACAAAAAAAAGTAGAGCCCATATAATACGTTCAGAATATTCCAGCCGATAGCTGATAGGTCGGAATTGGAATTGAACTTGATTACCAGAGTTGCTTTATTTTCTTCTTTCCATTCCAACTTGGTTCTCTCTAAAACCTCAACAACCTACAATTCCATTCCATCCGATATAATAATAATAATAATAATAATAATAATATTAAATATTAAATGATTAATAATATCAAATATAGTTTCATCATAATTCATACCGTGTGTTTAAGTTATGAAGTCCCTCCAAATCCAGTGACAACATTCAATTCCCCCAGAACTGTACAACATCATAATAAATCCATTATTTAAAATATAATTATGTTTATGTATGTATGGATATCATGAAATAGATGATTATTATTATTATTATTATTATGCTTACATCCGCCACATGCATAACAGAAGGTGATAACTGATAATTAAAAATTTTGTTATTAAGAGGGAAGATAGAAAACTTCAATTTTAATTTTAATAGATGTGAATGTGATGCAAACCTCCTTTGAAGTTAGAAGAACATCACTAAACCTCAGCAACTTAGCAAGTGCTTCTTGTTCTTCAAGTGTCCCAATAGCAAGAGACTTCCCCTTTGGTCAAAAAAAGACTGATGTTCCAACTTCAACAGCATACTCAAGGGCATGAGTAATCAAATTTGCAGGAAGCTCATGAAATCATAGCCATTACAGAAAAGGGCTTTTGACTTTTGTATACTCCTCTTTGCTTCATTAGATAATGTTCTCATCTAAGTAAATGCAGGTTCCTTGCTAAAATCTGCTCGACTATAACAAAATCTAGGTCAAATATTGATGAATTATGATCTGTAAAGTTGGTATAAGCTACAATACACTTGAACGAACTTTCAATTAATCACGTATACCTGCAAAACATGTGTCTTTGTAAAGGATCCACCAAGACCAAACATAAAATTGTCTCGTATGCACTACCGGAAAATTTCCATATATGATAATGACAGGAGCCCCATCTCTTCTTTCTAGTGTTAAGATAATAAGATGATCGTGAAGGAGAAAACACAGAAACCTAGATAAAAAAATAAGCCGGTGTAAATTTATAAATTTAAAAAGATTCCCAAAACTAGGATTTGATGTTGTACAAGTATGAAGATATGGATAACTATAAACACAACATACCTTATGGAGTATCAAAAATACCCTTCCCAAGTTCACCCTCGGTTAGCACTTTATGATGAATAGTACCAGAAACTGCATATGTAACTAAAATTTAACTTACATAAACATAATTTGGCATATTAAGTACAGGACTTGATAACAGCAACAACCTGTTATATACCAAATAATAGATGAAAGAATGGACAACAATTTGAGCTTTCAATCAAACCATAGTCACAACAATTTGAGGTTACAATCCAGTAAAACATAACAGTGAAAGTTATAATTCGAGACTAAAACCGGAAATTAATTTATGGAGTTGCAGATAGGATCATAAGAATTTGAAGAATAAGTAAATCAACAAAACAAAATTAACAAAATGAAGTACCAAATTGACAACCCTACCAACAAGAACAAGTTAACTTAAACAAATTTAGTCATGATTCCAGTTAGAGTATTAGTTATAATTCCAATATCACAAGCACCAATTAAGAAATTTATAAATGTCTACTCTTACATAGAGTTGAGAGCAACCTGATTAATCGCAGATGTTGCTTAAACAGATGCCAATTCTATTCAGGACCTTGATGTGGCTCAATATCTCGATATTCTTCCTCAACATCAAAATGAGGTTGTCAGTCATTAGAAATCAAATTTCCTTTTAATCGCAAAAGCTATGGTGAGGAACGAGAAAAGGAGATGGTGATTTGCTTATCGAAGTGAGCAAATGGTCTCATGTGAGAGAAACTGTGAAACTATAGAAAATCACAAGTTAGGGACGAAGAAGAAGGAACAAAAAACATAGAAAAATTAGAGATGCGCATGAGCTTGAACGAATCAGTAAAGAAGAATGGAGATTTGCTTGAGCTCTAAAAACCTTGAACGAATGAGAAATGGAGATGATTCAAGTGTTGACAAATGATGTGAGCAAATAACTTCCTGAGAGAGAAACAAAGAAGATCGGAGACCACCAAGGGAAAGGGATTCTCTTAACTGAACCCTATGGGGACGATAAGTCGTCCGCATAGCCTCAACTAAACGACGCCGTTTTCCATTTTCTAGTTAAATCGATAATATATATATATATATATATATATATATATATATATATATATATATATATATATATATATATATATATATATATATATGGCATGGGGATGACAAATCGTGTCAATAGTTATCCACAAGTGAACAAGAACGCGCCAAACCCATTTTTTTCCCGCTTTAACATATTGAAACGATTAGTTGTCGCTGTAGCTTCAAAAGTCAAAAAAAGATGGTCGAACTCTATTGGGACGACATGTCGTCCCTATAGGGAGCCTATAGCAACGACAATTGTCGTCCCTACAGATCTCGTCCCTATAAGTACTTATTCTTGTAGTGCATGACCACCTTCAGAATATAGTTCTTTTAGTGCCTGGGTTTGCTGGATCTATTCTCAATGCTAATGATGTTGAAACAGGGAAAGAAGAGATGGTTTGGGGTTCAAATTTGGGAATTTGATTGTCAATTTTTGTGGGAAACTTTGCTGTCAGTTTGTACTGATTGAACAAAGTATGTTCTTATCTAACACTAAATTTATTAATCAGATTTCTAATATATCTACATGCCCTTCCAGATCATCTTTCTTGATGTTTTTTTATAATCGTCATACCCAGGGTATTTGTAGTCTTGTCATGGTTCTACTTAATTAGGATTTAGAATATACGTGTAAGACGCATTTGTGAATCAAGGTAATGGTTTCAATTTCGGTATGTCCTTTAAAAGCGGAGTTGTTCTTGATCAAAAAATAAGATATCTCAATTACCCTTTAACAACAGTGTCATCCAAAAATATACAGCAATAGTAGAATATCATTCCATCTTAATGTTTAATGACTATTGAGTATTGATTGCATGTCTATCATCCGAATATAAACGTCAATGATGTGCTAGAAATTGAAAATTTATAATGACTAACAATTCTTGGAGGCTCTTGAAACCTTTTTAATTGTGTGGTTTGAAAGTTTCCATTGTGATTACTTTGTTATCTCAAGTTTAGTGTGCTAGAATATGGAGATTTGGCAGGAGACATGTTTCTGAACCTTTGGATACCACTCGATAAATTTGTCGAGGATGAAAATGTACTTGCAGGTAAGGATACATTATCTGTCAGATTAGTAATATGGTTTTTGTTGGTTACATAGATTGTAATTAATTCATATGAGATATAATAAGGTTAGGATGAGGACTTATTTGTGTTGAGAATTTAGTAGCATTTTCCCCAGATGTTGGTAGACTAGCTACAAGCTCGAGAGTTTCATGATCTTTTAATATTTTTCTTAGGTTAAAACTAACAGTTTATTTGTTATTTTCATACAAAAAATGAAAGGGATTATTTCATTAAATCCTTTTGCGGAATTGAGAAACCTAGATTGCAAGTCAACCTCAGACCCTGTGGACTCATCAAACACTTTCACCACTCCATTCCGAAACAAAATACTTCTATGGAGGTTAGTTTCCAAAAAACAATTTGATTCAACTTTGTGGGTTTTGGAATTTGACTTACTATTATCTGATATGGGACGGAATCAAGGAATATAAATAAGAGTACATAACATTAAATTTCTTGAATTTAAAAAGAATGGATCTTGGTACTAGCATAAAAAGATATGAAAGTTAAAGTTGAATCCTACTTTAAAGTTTAAAAAAATGGCAACCAAGATTAATAAGATGCTATTTTCAAATTTAAAGTTTGAATTTATGTCTAATTGGAACCTGAAATAACAACCTATTTAATGTTATTAAAGATTTGAAATGATTGTAATTGACATTATACATTTAGAGCTTTTCCTTCAACTTGCATCTCAAACAATGGCCCATGTTTCTTCATTTCTTCATTAATGCTCTAGGTGCTCAACCAAGGTTGTTGAGATCTTATAACCTTAAAAACTAATGTTAGCAGGTAATCGTGATAGGGGAATGAGCATGGTATTTCCAAAGGTTTTTGGATTCAAGTTGTTGGGGAAATAAAATAATGGTGCAAAAGCTACTGATTGCGCTTTTTGACAGTCGCCCAAAGGTTGGGCTTTATACACCAATAAATATAATTATTATATAATTTACTTTATAAATCAATATCTTATCTTATATGTTGGAGTTCTTTTAGGTATGCAGCAACAAAAACATGCTAAAATCCCCTTCCTCAATAGATGGTACGGCAATTTAATAGCAACCTCATGCTTCCCTGATTTCAAAAGGATATTTGAATCATCATTGACACATTAAAAATTTAATTTTTTTCTGAATATTTTCTAACTGGCAACCAGGAACAAAGTCTCAGCAGAAACACATGACACCATTAGTTGATGCAAGAGTTTTATATAGCTGGAAAAATAAATCCTTTATGAGGATATCAAACCCTGAGCATAATGTATATATAATAAGTAGTACTACATGAATCATAAATGCATATATTATATCCAACGCATACCAACTGTTCGATACAATGCTCATGACAATTCTCTTTCCTTATGATCTCAATTTTAATAAACTTATACATGTACTTTGCAAAAAAGGAAATGTTTAGGAGAGTGAGTTTTTTCCACAAGTTATCGAAGTATTTATGAATATTATTTGTGTTTATTTAGCCAACTGTTGGTTGTCTTCATTTGACAGAAGTGTGTCGGGTGTAATTTTGATACCTATAAAAAGTTTACATTTTGATTCTTTTTTTTTTTTTACCTTAAACTTTACTGCTCAAAGAACATACAAACCCATCTCATTTAGAGCTTCAAAAAAACTGCAAATCGAGGAAGAAGATGCACATGGGAGAAACTTTCAGCCATTAAAGGCAACTGTGGAAACTGACTTGTTCTTGATGAATTTGTTGTAATTTTAAACCACATGGATACTTAGAACTATCAGGCTCGTTCTGCTGGTTTTAATGTTTTTCTTTTGACTTTGGCCCAATATCCACCCCTTGACAGTGGTTTTTCATAGCAGATACCAAGTTGGTATATAGAAATTTAGATATTTGTTATTTGTATTTACAGTTTATTTTTTGTATTTGATCATTCTTTAGATCAAATAAATCCGATGGTAACTGACAGCAAATTCGAGTTTCGTCTAATATCTCACCCTCAGCCAATGCACCTTCGCAAAATTGTCATTAACATCAAATTTAAAAGTATCTATATACCCACATTACCATTATGCCCTTGTAACCTACCTATATGGCCTTTTTATAATAATACAATGAAAGCATTTTACCTCATGCTATTTCAAGATTTGGTGTTCAAATACAGATCCATAAACACACTCCAAATTACCAAAATTGTCCCTCAACCACACTAAAACCCTATATCAAATCAAGTCTCATGCCATATAATCACCATAGCCCTCCATATAATAAGTCTTGAAAGCATAGATTACATTTTCAAACTACAATGCATAAACAAGAAAAACAATCCATAAACAAAATACCATATATCTCTATTTTACACACATCTATCCCAAAATTATTAAAACATAACTTTCGAAATTCCCAAATTACCCTTCGTGGGCTGTGCTCAGCACGGCCCTCCTAACTTCACTAGTATATACATATGCTAAAACTATGGAATGATGTTAAATCAAGTAAAAAATCAACCAAATGATAGCTGGAACAAGGTTTTGATTACATAGGGAACATATTGGAGGGGCTATACGACCTTGTAATATATTATTATCAGATATTGATGACTGTTGATAGGAAAGTGGGTTGAGGCATACTTGTTGGGTATTTTATAAACTGATATATAATTAATTAATTAATATTGATGTTACATATTACTTATATATACATCCCGATTACTAGACAAAATGTTTATTTTGATGACTATAAATATAATTCAAGAATGATCTAATCTCTTCTCCAATCTCTCTATATGTAGTCAGACTAGTAACTGTATGGCTGTGTAACTAACCCATGAGCTACATTCTAACAACTTACTTCTGTTGACTTTGGACTCCAGCTTTGACTTTTGTTTGACTAATTTGTTTACTTTTCTTCTGGTATATGTATATACTATATAGTAGAGTATTGTTAAAAACAACCAACTTAGTATTGAATTGTGGAATATTATGCAAATTTAGGATATATGGTATACTACTTCTAGCTTAATTAAGAAGGACAACTGGGGATTGTTTATACTTTATACTTTATAGTTATGGCAAGAGTGTATGTACTATGTAGTGAGGGGTATATATGTTTGAAATTGAACTTGCTTATATAGTTTTGTCTTGACTTCAAAGTTGCTGAATGAAAACTTTCAAGGTAGCTCTTCATTCAATGTTGTATTCCTATAACACTATTAGTTACCAAAATGTAAACATATCTAGAATGTAAGACAAGAGAATAAAAAGAATAGCATCAATTAGTAGAAATGCCGTATATAATTATAATGTTGTTGCTTGAGATGAGATTGAATTCAATACCCAGACAATGCCTCTGTAGTACATACATTAAGTTTCAATTTGTTTTAGGAAAGGGATCGGGCTTGAATTGAGATACACTTTCAGATGGATTAGTCTACAATCATAAGTCTTTATTGGAATGTCTTTGAGTATTCTTTTTGTTTTATTAATTAAGTAGCTTATATTATAAAACAGAGCAACAAATTAAATTTGTCAATTAATTTATCAGGTGAAAACATTGCAAATAGGCATCTGGCGAATGTCAAAGATTTGGTCATAGCTTCAAGAATGCAAAATCCATTTTAATTGGAAAGGTAATTTCTTGCAAGATATTATTACTCTTTTTAAATCTGCTGACTAGTGGGCTTTCAAAAGTTCTACATGTCGTTAATTACTTACTTTAATGTAGGTTATACATGCATTTTAGCTATCCAAAACATTCTCATTTTGTAGGTTTTTTTTTTTATCATTATATTAATGTTGGTTGAACCCACAGAGCATGAAAAAGATTTTATGTATTCATTACCTCTTGTGTTATGATGCTTTCCTTGTTTCTTTAATTTTACTTTTTTCTTGCAGGGTAACCCCTTTTTAATTTTATTATGTGTTTTGAGGGTTTTATTGTATATATAGATAAGGACTAACCTTGCCCTTTACTTTATTTGATTTGTTTCTTTAGGTCATTGAAGATGCATCATATATTATACTCATAACCATGTTACAGGTCAGTTTTTTCTAACTCGAGTGGGTGAGTTATCTATGTGAACCTTGTAATAGTTGAAAAACACCATGTCTTGTATACACCACACTTTAATAAAATAATCAATTAAACAAACCGAATGTTTCCTGTAATTTAGGGAACCCAAGTGTCAGAGATATAACATAAACTTTGGGGGCTACTTTGTGGACTTTAAGAATCATATGTGAGGTCTACCGTGAAACTATTTAGAACTATTATGTACTATTGGCCTGCTAACATATTCACAAGTTCGTGTATCATTTCCCACTTAAATATGTTGAAATAATAATGTAGTTTTTTAAACTCACAAGTTCATGTATCATTCTTGACTTCAATACATAAAAATAATAATAAAGTTTTTAAATAATGTGATTCAGGAGATTGTAAGTATTAGATTACACTTTGAATAAGTTTTAAAATAAAAAAAATATATTTTAGGTATTTCTGTAAATCATTAAATTTCAAAATCAAGTTTATAATCTTTAATTATGATAACTCTTAAAACCATCATATATATCGTTTTTGTGGGCAAATGCATTTACGTGTGACATGGGGAATAGATTTAGCCAAAAATCACTTTCATTGACTGAGAGAATTAAAAAGAAAAATAGTCCATGTCCAAAGTAATACAATTTTGTGGATCAAGTAATACAATTTTGTGGATACAAATCAAACATTGATTTCCATGTCTTGTTTTGGTCAAAGGAAAAGTAAATATAGATAGACCATAAGCATGCAGTCTTGTCTTGTGGATACAAATTTTTAATTGACTTCCAAGTCTCCCATGACAATAACTTGTTTGACACATCACATGCATGGGCTACATAGTCATCATATTTGTAACTTGTAAATTTTCTGTTATAAATTAAAATTTATTTTCATATAAACTCCACAAAATGCAATGTCAAGTCTTGTACCCTTCTCCAGCATACTATTAAGAAAATAAAAAAAAAAAAAATGTAAAACCTCCATAAAGACATCACCTGACAAGGAAAATAAGAATCACATGGCAAGACTCTGCCTGAACATTGTAATTTATATAACATGGTGTTTTATCAGGTTTTATATATATATATATATATATATATATATATATATATATATATATATATATATATATATATATATTGATCTCAAAGGATTACCCAGAAGGGTATAAATACAATAAACAAGGAAAGCTATAAAAAAGCAGACAATCATGCTATACAGAATGTAGATAAGCATAAAAGATATTATCCGAATGTAAATAGATTTCCTTTACTTGACACATTAACCTTGTTACATCAAATAATAATAAAAAGAACTTATTCTGCTATATCTAGTTTTTTAAATCGTTAAACCTAAAAGTCAACTTTATAATTTAGAACAATAATTTACAAAATTTTATAAACTATTTTCGATTTCTCAAACACATAAATGCTTGTTTGTCAATACTGTGTTAAGACTTGTGACCAAATAATTACATGTGCTATGCGGAATATACTTTGGACCAAAACCACTTATTTTGATTAAGAGAAAATTAAAAATGAACCAGACCCAAAAGAATACAATTTCGTGGATACAAATTGTCCATTGACTTCCATGTTGGCTTCAAAGTATGCGTATCATTTCCGACTTAAATATATTAAAACAATACTATAGTTTTTAAACTCACAAGTTCGTGTATTTTAATATATAAAAATAATGATATATTTTTTTTAATAATGTGATTCAAGAGATTGTATGTATTAGCTCATGAACAAAACAATACAATTTTGTGAATACAAAATCATGTGGATACAAAATTTCCTTTGACTTCCAAGTCTTCCATCACAATAACTTGTTTCATCACAACTTTTCTTGACCACCAGAGTACTGTAGCAGTGAATGATGTACTGCTTAGTTTGCAACTTGTAATTTTATTTATTGTCATATACACTCCACAAAGTGCAATGTCAAGTTTTGTCCCCTTCTCTAGCATACTGTTAAGAACATGCTAAAAAACCAAAAATTAAAATAGGTTTCCTTTACTTGACACATTAACCTTGTTACATCAAATAATACTAAAAACAACTCATTCTGTTGTATCTAGTTTTTTAAATCGTTAAAACTAAGAATCAACTTTATAATATAGAACAATGATTTAAAAAAAAATTATAAACTATCTTTGATTTCTCAAACACATAAATGCTTGTTTGTCAATATATAGGTTTCAATTCATAAATTGTTAAAGAGTTGTGACCAAGTAATTACGTGTACTATGGGGAATAAACTTGAACCAAAACCACTTATTTTGATTAAGAGAAAATTAAAAGTGAACCTGGACCAAAACAATACAAGTTTGTGGATACAAATTGTCCATTGACTTCCATGTTGACTTCAAAGTCTTATGTATCATTTTCTTGTGAACAAATTCCCAAGTAAATCTATCATTTCTACTTAAATATATTAAAACAATAATATTGTTTTTCAATTCACAAGTTTGTGTATTTTAATCTGTAAACATAATAATATAGTTTTTATAAATAATGTGATTCAAGTGATTGGAAAATATTAGCTCATGAGCAAAAAATAAAATTTGGTGGATACAAATTAAACATTGATTTCCATGCCTATTTTGGGGGAAAAGTAAATATAGACAAAGACCAAAAGCATGTGGATAAACTTGTTTCATCACATTTTCTAGAACGCTTGAATACTGTAGTAATGAATAATATACTGCTTAGTTTGCAACTTATAATATTGTTGTGATGAATTAAAATTATTATTTTCATATAATAAAATAAGACAAATAAACAAACTGAATATTGCATGTAATTTAGGAGGCCAAGGTCTGATACCAGTATTTTCAAAAAATAATAATAAAACTAAATGAACTTTCTTATGTATCATAAAGTGTGAACATATCGATTAGTAATCTTAAACACTGTTTTTTTTATTTAGACTTAATAATAATATCAAAATAATAACATGATTTCTAAATAATGTGATTTAGAAGCTTGTAAGCATTAGATTTCCACTCATTTGACATGCTCAACCCATCTAACAGTTTCATATTTAGTCACGGTTTTAAATTCCCAACTTATAATTGTAACTATCACTTAAAAATATTTATAATGTATCTATGATTTATTGAAATGGAAATGCTTATTTGTCAAATACTGCATTTTATTCAATTCTAATTTGTTAAAAGATTGTGGTGAAATAGAATTGCATGTGCTGTGTGGAATAGTCTTGTCCCGTAAACCACTTTTTGTGATTGAGATAAAGAAAACTTGCATAAGCATATAAGTTTGTGGTTACAAATTTTTAGGGAAAATGACTTACGAGGGTAATTATCTTTATCGCTTTGTTCACATTTAGATAACTTCTTTATTTTTGTACACATTTGACCATTTAAATTGTTATATGTGTTTACATATTGGCAATGTCACCTGGCTATAGCAGGTGACAATGCTAATATGTGAACAAATTAACAAGTTAAATAGTTAAATGTGTACGAAAAAAGAAAATTGCCTAAATGTGAACAAAACGAAAAGTTAATTACCCTGATAAGTCATTTTTTTCACTTTTAATAACGATTTTATTTTTCATATTTGTTTGTATTATTTTTTTCAAATGTTATATTTAAAATATCCATATTTTCCTAAATATTAATTAAATATTGACCAATTTTAAACTTTATTTTTTAATTAATAAATATGTTTTTGTTTTGTAAAATATTTTATATAGCCTCTTATAATTTTTTTCTTTTGTTTTAAGCATATACAATATTTTTAAAGTAAATAGTATCTAACAATAAAATTAAATAAATTAAATATTTAACAATAAGTATGGAGGGTCTTTTAAAAAAATAAAAACAAAATATTACTTAGCAAATAAAAATAAAAAAAATCTATATATTGTAAATGTTTTAAAATTATTCCAACTTTTTAATAATTTTGAATTAGAAGTTTACAAATTTTTAAAAGAAAGTTTTTTAAAGGTGAACAATTTTTTTTACAAAATTATTTTTTTTTTATAATTTCTTACAATATTTTTATGATATTTTTTCCTATGGATTTTCTAATACAATGTTTTTAATCTCTGTTTATATTTTTTTAAACTTTTTTTACTCCTTTATATAATTTTAATACAAGTGTTTTTAAACAAAATGTTTTATAAATGTGTTAAACTTGTTTTTTTAATTACATTTCCATATAATTTTTTTTATAACTTTCATACATTTATTTTTAAATTCTCTTTTACAACAGTTTTAAAGTGTTTCACAGATTTTATATGATAATTTAATATTTTTTATAACATTTTAAAATACTTTTGTTAAATACTAGTTTAAAATGTTGTATTAAAAAAACTTAAACGTTTGTAAACTTCTAATTAAAAATTATTAAAATGTTGGAATAATTTTAAAACATTTACATTATATAGATTTTTTTTGTGTTTATTTGCTAAGTAATATTTTCTTTTTATTTTTTAAAAGACCCTCTATACTTATTGTTATATATTTGATTTATTTAATTTTATTGTTAGATACTATTTACTTTAAAAATATTGTATATGCTTAAAAACAAAAGAAAAAAAATTTATAAGAGGCTAGCTATATAAAATATTTTACAAAACAAAAACATATTTAATAATTAAAAAGTATAGTTTAAATTTGGTCAATATTTAATTAATATTTAGGAAAATATGGATATTTTAAATATAACGTTTGAAAAAAAAAATAATACAAACAAATTTAAAAAATAAAAACGCTATTAAAAGTGAAAAAAATGACTTATGAAGGTAATTAACTTTTCGTTTTGTTCACATTTAGACAATTTTCTTTTTTCCTACACATTTAACTTGTTAATTTGTTCACATATTAGCATTGTCACCTGCTATAGCCGGTGACATTGCCAATATGTGAACACATATAGCAAGTTAAATGGTTAAATGTATACAAAAATAAAGAAATTACCTAAATGTAAATAAAGCGATTAAGATAATTACCCTCCTAAGTCATTTTCCCCAAATTTTTAATTGACTTCCAAGTCTTCCAATATTGCAACAAGTTATTCTTCATTAATTTATGGCTTTATAAATGTACTAGTTACTTCATCATAAGAACCCATCACTTCATCATCACAACTCATCTGCCTACTTCAATTTTCTTCTAAACTAAAATTAAGTTAGGGTTGATAATGGGGAATTGGAGGGGTTTGGGTTTCCATCTCATTTTCGTATGTGTGTTTTTGTTTGCAGCCACATATACTTGTTTGGGGGTTGGAAATGTTAGTGTCCTTTGCTCTGAGCAAGAGCGAGTTGCTCTCCTCAAGTTCAAACAGAGTGTTGAAGATCCTTTTGGAATGTTGTCATCATGGGTTGGAAATGAGTGTTGCATGTGGGAAGGAATCCAGTGTGATGGTGTCACTGGAAATGTTCAACGCCTTCATCTCAAAGGAGATGACTACTACTACATATCTGGTAATAAGGTGAGCTCTTCTTTGGCAGAGTTGAGGCATCTCAAATACCTCGACTTGAGTCAGAATTATTTTCAAGGAAGTCGGATCCCTGAGTTCATTGGATCATTGAAACAGCTGACCTACCTCAATCTCTCTGATGCTGATTTTCAAGGTATTATTCCTCCTCGCATTGGAAATCTTTCTAATCTAAAGGTTCTTGATCTCAGTTCAAACCATCATGAAAACTTTCTGAAGGCAGATGATATGGCATGGGCTTTTGGCCTTTCGTCACTCGAGCTTCTCGACTTGAGTTATGTGGATCTTAGTGGAGCACAAAACTGGGACATGATGCTTCACATGATTCCCTCCTTAAAAGAGTTAAGTTTGTCACGTTGTAGACTTTCCAATGTTAATCTTGGTCCTTTTCTTAATTCCAGTAGAATACTTCCTAATATAAAACACCTCGATCTTGGCTACAATTCTTTCAAAGGTCCACTCCCCTTCCTTCTTCAAAACATGACATCCCTAACATTCCTCAGTCTTTCTGGATTTAATCATAGTTTGGCATGGAACTTTCCAAAGCTACTAAGCATGATCCCTTCTTTGTCAGAGCTTCATTTGTCAGGTTGTGGGCTGGATAAGACGCATCTATCTTCTCCACATCTTAATTACAGTACACTTTCTAACATCCAGCACCTCGATCTTAGCAATAATCCACGTGGAGGTATATTTCCATCTGTATTGACAAACATGAGCTCCCTAGAAGTCCTTGACCTTTCAGATACCATGTTGAATTCATCTCTTCCTATTATGCCTAAACTTCTAGAGCTTCATCTTTCTGGTAACAAGTTTAAGCAGATTGAGGATGTTGGAATCTGGAGACAGTGCCACCTGAAACAATTAAGTGTAACAGATAATGAGTTTGCTATGGAAATGATTGACACACCAAAAAATGCATCAGAGTGCTCCATATATGCTTTGGAGTTTCTGGAATTAAGTCGGAGTTTAAAAGGTAGAATTCCAGAAACACTTGGAGGACTGGCAAACTTAAGAGACCTTGATCTATCATACAACAAACTGACTGGTTCAATCCCTGAATCTCTAGGAAGATTAAGATTTTTACAAGTACTTGATCTATCTGAAAACCAATTGAATGGTTCAATTCCAGAATCCCTTGGAAAATTAGCATCTTTAACAAATTTGGATCTAGGATCTAATTTATTAGACGGGACTATTCCAGTTTCGATTGGGCAACTTGCCAAACTCCGTACTCTCTCTATCTATAACAATTCTTTAGAAGGAGCGGTTACCGAAGCCCATTTTGCTAATCTTTCAGTGTTGAAGGTCTTGGATGCTTCTTCTAACACTAAGCTGACATTCAATGTTTCACGTGGGTGGATACCTCCATTCCAGTTGATATCTCTTAGTCTCAGCTCTTGCAATATCGGGAATGGATTTCCGCAGTGGCTTCGACATCTGAGGAAACTTCAAATCTTAGAGTTGTCCAATGCTACACTTTCGGGGCCGCTGCCCACATGGCTGCGGAAGATGCCCATCATCAATTTCTTAGATCTCTCTCATAACAAACTCAGTGGATCTTTGAAAAACCTTCCTAATGCAGGAAATGGTGATGTATATGGGCCTTTTCGTGCATTACTTCTGGAATATAACCTTTTCAGTGGGTCAATTCCAAGGTCATTATGCAGAAGAACAGATTTGGAAGTGCTTGATCTTTCAAGAAACATGTTAAGTGGGAAAATTCCCAACTGTGTGGGGGATCTGCAGGGTTTGACTGCCATGAGATTAAGCTCAAATCAGCTCTCTGGTGCCATTCCTAGCTCAATTGCTCTTATTTCATCATTATTTTGGTTAAATTTGAACAAAAATAACTTTACTGGTGAAGTTCCTCCAGAATTAGGGAATCTACAAGGTTTGGAAGTCTTAGATTTGGGTGACAATAAATTATATGGAAATATACCCAATTGGATAGGGGAAAAACTTACATCTTTGGTAGTTTTGAGTTTACACAAAAACAACTTCACTGGTAGAATTCCTCCATCTCTTTGCAAAAATTCAAATCTTCAAATTTTGGATCTTGCATACAACAACTTAACTGGAACCATCCCTCGTTGTGTAGGAAACTTAAATGGCATGGTTGTGAGTCATCGGATGAATGAGAGTTATTTTGATCTCGATGATGATAAGAATGTGATTCAGGTCATGAAAGGTGTTGATCTTGAATATACAACAACTTGGGATATAGTGTTTAACATGGACCTTTCAAGCAATAAACTTGTGGGAGAAATACCGGTTGAGCTAACTGCACTTTCTTTGTTGGTGGGTCTGAATCTGTCTAATAATCATCTCAGAGGGGGTATTCCAGAGAGCGTTGGAAAGATGAAGAAGTTGGAAACTCTTGATTTCTCAAAAAACAAGTTGAGCGGGAGCATCCCTCCAAGCATGGCAGCTTTGACTTTTTTGAGCCATTTGAATTTGTCACACAACAACTTGTCAGGACAAATTCCAACAGGAAATCAACTGCAGACGCTTATTGATGATCCATCAATATATGCTGGGAACAAACATCTATGTGGACCTCCATTGCAAAACACTTGCTCAAATCATCAAGATCCAACAACAACAAGAAGCAAGAAGAAACACAAAGCAGCTGATGAGAAGATGGAGGTATGGTTGTTTTATGTGGATATAATGAGTGGTTTTGGAACAGGGTTTTGGGGTGTTATTGGAGTTCTGATGTTCAAGAAGCAGTGGAGACACAAACTTTTCATGTTTGCTGAGGAAACCATGGATAAGATATACGTTGCAGTTGTGGTAAGAGTTGCCAAGTTCAAGAGAGGAAGAGAATAGCTGCATAGATCATGTGGAATGCAAGTAGTTCTTTTTAATTCTCGACCTTCTGCTGCTGCTCTCACTCCCAACATGCTGTTGCATCCCTCAGTTTTCCTCTACATTGGTCCAAGTAAGTAAGAACCATGTAACTGACTCATTATTTATTTCTTCATTTGTAAAATTTCTAGTTTTTCATGTTTAGAAAGAGGATGTTTGGGTGAAAGGTGGAGTTTTTTTTTGTTGGATTTGGTATTTAGATAAGACTATGGTCTAGTATGAATCTGCAATGGTAGTCATTTTGGTTGATTGTTTGATTATATTCTCATGAGTCTGCAAGTTATGAGATTAGATTAGGGTTAATCTCATATTTTTGTGTTTGTTTGTATGGTGTTCAGTCTATTCAGACAATCACTCTGATTGACATGAAGTTGTATTGTTGGTATTTGTTACAGAAAACTGTTGGTTTTGGATAGGATAGGATAGCTATGTTTTTCTCATCATCATTTATGTTATGTAATCCTCAACAAGGCATATCATCATTGACAATAGATGTAAAGAGGGTCATAAAGTCACTTCTACTATATTATTTCTAAGTTTATGATATTTTGTCAGTTTTTTTCATTTTGGATTTTTCTTGACCCATCCCCCTTTCTACTTATGTGTTTTAAGTTTTTCATATATTGTATCATGCTTACCCTTGTTGTTTACTTTATACATTTTGTTTCTTAATTTAGATCATTTTGAGTGCATCATCGCATGGCTCTTCATGATTGCTCCTCTCCTCCATTAAACCATGTTAATTACTGGTGAGTTTTGTTGTGTACTTTGAATTGCTTCAAGTGGATAAAATATTTTGCCTGAACCATATAATTTGAAAACACATTGTCTAATATATACCACAGCCTGATTAAATAATAAACACAAACAAATAAATAAAATGAATGTTGCATTCAGTTAAAGGAGCCCAATGTTTAAGGTTTAATACAGTGAAAAAATAATAATAGAACAAATAGGTGAACTTTGGAGGCTACTTTATCGACTTCAAATTCATAGGTGAGGGCTACCGTGAAATTAATTAGACTTCTTATGAATAGATTTGACTGGTTATCCTCAAAAAAGCGTTTTTGTTCGAAAAAAAAAAAGTTTGTTGCAATATTGCTGGTTATTTTGATGTTTTATAGCAATTTTGGTCATGTTCCAAGTAAAGTTACCGTCTTACCTTTTATCTAAAAATATTGTAAGTTCATATATATTAAAATGCCTTTGAGCATTCTTTTAATTAAATTAGTTGGCAATTTTGTATATATTTTTAATGGAACAATAAATTGTTAAATTTGTCTATTGTATCAGGTGAAAATTACCAATTGTGTTTGGAATCTGCATGAGATTAAACTCAAATCAGCTCTCTAGTAGCATTCCATGTTCAATTGCTCGTAATTCATTATTATATTGCTTAAATTATGAACAACAATAGCTTTATCGGTAAACTCCTCGGGAATTAGGGAATCTACAAGTTTTGGAAGTTATAGATTTGGGTGACAATAAACTCGGTGGAAATATTCCCAAATGTATCGGGAAAAAACTTACATATTTGGTAGTTTTGAGGTTCAACAAAAACAACTTCACTGGTAGAATTCCTTGATCTCTTTGCAAAGATGGGATCTTGATTTCAATGTACAACGTCCAAAAGCTTACCTTGAACTTGGGTGGGTAATAAATTCAATTATGGATAATATTCTGTTCTTCCCTTTCTGAAATAAATTCGTGATTTTTCTTCACGAAAATCATTTGATTTTGGAATTACTAACAAATTAGCAAATGGGTGATGTTTTACAATAAGCAATTTGTCATTACAAGGCCCTTATGACCCAACATCATGAAGAACTAGGTAAGTATTGTATACTAATTATTGTAAGAAAAGCATGGTGGTTGTTTTGTGAATCCAACCATGAAGTTTGAAAATTTCCATTTTTCAATCAATAATTGGTACTATATTCATCTTTATGAAGGTGCTTCAACGCCCATGATTACATCTACTTTAAGGTCCTTGTGAGTTTTTATGTTCTTTCGATCTTTTACTCAGATTATACATAAACCGGCATACTGGTGTATATGGGTAATGGTTGACTGTGGACCAGAGTCAATTGCCACATAAGCTGTGACTAGGCGGCCACCTCACCGGTTTTTTACTGCTTTGTTATGGAAACGTTTTATTACAGGTCAAGGGACCATTTCAACCGGTCAATTTATATGTCGTTCCCTTAATGTACAAAAAAGATTAATTGGGTGACCTTTTAAAAACAAACTTGACAAGTTCGTTAGGATAACATGACATTT